>NC_143399.1:108542160-108694474 GCF_052110815.1 Crocodylus siamensis
TGGATGGTCGGCTGACCCTTACTGGCCCTTACAGTGCAGGAGAGAATTCATAGATATTGCTATAGACAGCAGGAATTAGCATGGTAACATTCCTAACCACCTTATTTTGTACTGGTTTCCTGCCCAAAGGCTTTGAAGATCTAAAGCAAAATGCTAGCCCCAGAGCTGATGGTCTGGAAGTTATGGCCACATTTAATCTATCACATACCAAAAGGGCACTTTGATGCTGCCCCAAGCTTCTTCACTCCTGGGATGACTGAACAAAATTATCCAAACTCTGTGGAAAGTTTTAAATATGTAGGGGAATAGGTAAAAATATACAAGATCCAATCAGCTTGTGTGGTTTTCCCCATTTCCAACCAATGGAGACACGAAGGGATGCAGTAGATATGTCCAGCCTCCATTGCATTAAGTATTTATTTTGTTAGGTATGTATTCTCATTTCTGCATTCTAGGTACTGTGTCACATACTTTCCTGATGAGTGAGTTAAAAGTCACTGGGTTATAATGCTAGCATTATTCATAAGTTTTTGAATGATTACATTTAAATTTGTATAGAATTAATCTCTACCATTTAGAAGGGTTAAAAAAAACAACACTCAATATTAGCCTAATTTTGCTTCCCTTGACAAAGATACGACATCCATGCTGAGTGTGTTGGAAAACCCTGTCTTTAAAACTTCCATTTCCACTATGCGTGATGAACCAGGTTTGGGGATGAGGAACTTAAGTTTGCCATGCTATGAAACTGACCCAGTACTTTTCAACGGCTAAAAAGGTAATAAAAAAATCAGAAAATGCAAAGTATGTTTACTTCTGAGCCATGCCATTAGATAGAACAACAATGCCTGTAAATGAAATAAACTTTCTCTCTGAAGAAAGTGCTATTTTCTGATGCAAATGCAGCCCACTAATAACCAGAACCAGCTGCTAGAATATCTTTTGGTAACCTTCAATTAATGAAAATATATTCCAAAACATAGTCAAGCATTTGACATTTCATTAAATTTGTCACAGATACCATACATTTGCTTTTAAGGTTAAGCATCACCAAGTTATGAGACCATTTCACTGATTCACATGCATTTTCATGGTAACCGCTTTTGAAATATATGATCACCACTATGAAAGAGATTCACATTCTGTTTTTCTTTCAATCTCAAGTTCAAATTCTACAAGGCACTGAGCACCTTTAGAAGGTGCCTAGCATCCTCAAGTCCTATCAAACAGGACGTAGTGGTGTTCAGCATGTTTTTTTGGTGGCATTTATTCTTAGCATTCTTATCCTCAGTATACTTATTTTCTTTTTTTCAGTCAGATCATAGGAAAGCATTTCATAACAAATACAAACTGAAGATGAAATTCAGGAGCAGAGCTAAGGATTTACAAGGGCATTTTTTTTTGTCAGTAGCATCATAGGTCAGCATTTCATAATGACTACATAATAAAATTTTACCTGATAATCTTAATATTTTCTTTTATCAGTATAAGTTTATGGTGCATATAAGTTATCTTAAAATTATTCATAGAAAAAATTCTGGTTGCTTCAAAACAGACACTTTTTTTTAATCTCACTTAATTCAGACTCTTCACAGCTGACATGCAAATTTAGCAGTGATATTATAGTACTTTCATACAGTGAAGATAGTACAGGATAGTACTTTTATATGACTGTTGCATAAAAATAATGCATTGTTCCATTATTTAGAGGAAAATATGCTTTGTACAAGCAACAACTAAGAAATGGACAAAGTAGGATTTGTCATTGCTTGAATAATTTAGCCCTACTCCTACTATAATCTATGCTAATGTTGTCCTTTCCTCAGTATATTTGAAATATTAAAGAAGTGAGATGCTGCTGTAGTATATTTTCATTGAATATATTTAACCTTAACTCTGCAGGGACTGTGTAAACTTTGACTCATACAAAGCATTTCATTAAAAACAGTTAGGAAACTTGTATGTGGTGAGGACCCATAGAACATTTAAGCAGGTGCAGACCAGGTTTATGATTTATAAGCAGTTATTCTTTTGCTTGTTCAGGAAGGCATAGGTTCAGTACAACCTATATCTTTTTCCTGAATCAATTTCCATTATTGTGCTCTAAGCTAGGAAATAGAAATAATACACTGAAGCTTAAGCTGACAAACAATATATCATATTTACCCCAATCCAAGATGACTTTGGATTTTAGACAACTGCCTCCATTAATTAGATTCAATACATGATAACATGAAAAAATGTATTTTTTTAAAATAATTTTCTATGTATATAATCTAATTTGGGGGTGG
The DNA here is from genome assembly GCF_052110815.1 of Crocodylus siamensis. Lineage (NCBI taxonomy): Eukaryota > Metazoa > Chordata > Crocodylia > Crocodylidae > Crocodylus > Crocodylus siamensis. Next base: position 108,544,452 of record NC_143399.1, read on the forward strand.
GGTTTCTTTAATTTCATCCTCCCCCACCCTGCTGTGGAAGGGAAAGCAGCAACAAGGGGGGACCCCTTGCTCTCTCTGCCTGCCCCCTGCCCCTTGCCTCCCCAGCACCTGTTTTCCACCACTCTTGCTACCAGCTCTTGCCCCCATTCCTGTACCTGCCTTATCACCATTTGCCTCTGACACATGATCCCTGGCACCTGCAACAGTCCCCTCCACACCCTTTCCCTGTATGTGACCCCTGCTCCCTCTCCCTCCTCAATGCCTTCCCACCCTGCTGCCTGCTCACCTTACCCCTTGCCGCTCTGTGCCTGCCCCCTACTCCCCTTGTCCTCCATGCCTGTGCTTAGCCCCTACCTCCTGTTACCCCATTCCTTCTCCCCTGCCTCCCTTGCTTTCCCAGCCTCTGCCGCTTACCTTCTGCTGCTGTATTCTGCTCTGGCCTTAGGGTAGTCAGTGGCAGTGTTCCCTACCTGACTGTGCCGTGTCCAGATAGGCAGAACCAGCAGCAGCACCTCTGGGACCATCTGGATCTGGGCTAGAGAGCCCAGAAAAGAAGGTAAGTGTGTGGGGGAGACAGGTGGCTGGCCCCACACCCCTTGTAAGCTGCATATATGGGTCTCCCTAGTGTACTGTCTAACCTCATTGTCTTCCCAATGCTCCTCTTTCTGGACACCCCTTCTTCACTGTAAGAGCCCTCCCACCCCTGCCCAACCTGGAGTAGGCAGTGGCTCAGCTCTGGCTTTGTCTCTGAGCCTGGGACTGAAGCTGGAGGGAAGCCACCTTCTGCTCTGGACCAGTACTGTTATCCAAGACAAGGCTTTCTTTCCCCACATAATGTTTGGGGGCGGAGGGAACTTCATCTTGGATTTCAGTAACTAAAGTAATACATTTATTGTTATATTTCAACGGTAACACAAGAAACTGCACTGCAGGTACACTGCCTATCTAAGTTTCTAGGTTAAATTCATTGTGATAGTTTAAGCTTGTAAGGGTTAATTTATGTAAGGTCCCAGGCAGAAAAAAACAAAACCAAATATAAACACAGAACCATGCCTAACTATAAGCATGTTGGTAATCCCAATATATCGTATTTCCTTGCATACAAGATGCATCTTCCCCCACAAAAAAAAAAATAAAAAAATTGGGCTGCGTGTATTAAGAAATGAATATGATTTGCTGACTAAGATAGATTCACCATGCTTTGATTCACATTACAAAAGCGCAAAAGCTGTTGTATTACTATTCAGGCAGCTAAGGGAGTCAATGATTTTATACCTTATAGTTTTTCACTCTGCAGCTGTTAATATTCATTTCTCCTTTTTAATGGTCCTGATGTTCTACTTACCAAACTAACCTTTCTTAAAAGCAATTCTGCTATCTGCTAGCAGCCTCTGGTCTATTTTCTCCTAATTCACATCTCTGGGGACTCTTTAGCTCTCTTCAAAAGCATAGATCTACCCATGGAAACCAGTCTTTGGAAGTAGCTTTAGTTAAGCAAAAAGGGAGGTTAAATCAGCTGAGGATTGGGCTTTGTCTCTGCTCCATACAACCATAATCTTAGAAAAAACATTTTTCCTCATTCTGTCTTTCCAAAAACAAGTGCATATTATATTCCAGGATATGGTATAGATGTGAAAATGTAGTACTTTAAATACATGCTTGTGTCTTTTTTTTTGGTTGCAGTCCTGAGAGGCCTAAAGAAGTAAGTGTTTTGAGACTAGATGTGGGTGAATAATTATTTTTTCTGTTTGATATCTGAGGTGAATAACAACAAAATGATGTGGGTTAAACCAAAAAGAAAGTTTTTCAACAAAATTAATTAATTTGATTGAAGAACACTGCAAAGGTTATCAAGTTGTAGTGTCAAGGCATTTTGTCAACAATCAGTGTCAACAATCAGTTCTGTTTGTTGTGGAGAGGTGAAATTTTGTTGTACCTGCAGTGTGTTGAGGGCTGCTGCTCTATTCTAATCTGAATCTATTAAGTGATTCTATTGTTATATCAAAAAATCATGGCAAAAGTCAACTTGAGTACAAACTGGGCTTACACAGAGTATCTAGTAAGAAAACATGGAAATAAAATAAACAGTAATCTCCCAGTCACCATCATTGTCATATCCCTTTTGTATTACTGGATTAAGATATGACTGAGTGACAGAAGCATCGGGCAGTGTCCTAGATGGCCTTTTTAGAGATTTTGAACTTAAGATATTTCAAATACTAAATATTTAACATGCCTGTTACAATGAAAATTATCCAAGGATAATTTGTTTAAAATACTTTAAACAAAAAGGAAAAAAATATCTCAACATGTCTATCAGTTCTAGTGTCTAGGCACCTAATGTTTCATAATGAAAAAGATTAATCAGTAAACTCTGGGCCAGATCCTCAGCTGTTGTAATGGAAGCATACCAATCTTAATCAAACAACTATGCTCAGTTGTATCAGTTAAAACCGGTCCAATAACTACTGGTTATTATAAAAAGTTTTTTTAAAAACATGGAATACAGGCAGTCCTCAGACTTGTGACACAATTGGTTCCTGAAAACTGTCTTAAGTCAAAACATTGTAACTAGGAACCAATTTTCCCATAGCAAACAATGTTATAAATGGGGAGTTGGTTCCTGAACCCTATTTTCACCCAAAATAAACCAGAATTTTGTACAGTACTCAATCAATTATATAAAATAAATAAATGTAGCTACATTACTTGTCTATATGTATTTATTTATGTATTTATATTGTAAATAGCAATCATATGTATTTGGAAGGACTTCTTTGAGGTGACTTTGCTGGACTTTTTGAAGGGTTCTTGGCTGGAGTCTTCTCAGTAGGCTTGGATGAAGGTTTTCCTGGAGTCTTGTCTGCTTTCTTAAAGAAAGTGTCTGAGGAAGTTTGGACAGATGTTCTCTTCTTTTGCTTGTAAATTTCTGTGTAGCAGCTGTACATGCTGGATATGTTCCTATTCACAAATGCACTGCATTCAATGACAGGGTCATGTTCCTCAAACAGGGACATGGCAGCTTCCAAATGTTTAAATGGCTCAGCCAACACTTTTGTTGTCAAGACTTTATTTAGAGGAGTCTCTTCAACAGTGGGTGCATCTTCTTCCTCTGCCACTTTTTCTTGTTCCAATTCAATGAGGTCCTCATTGGTTAATTGTTCAGAATGGGATGCCAGCAACTCATCAACATCTTCTGATGCAATGTATAAATTGAGTTCTTTGCCCATTTCAACAACATTTTTGGTCATCTCTTCAACAGTGTCTGTAAAGCCTTGGAAATCAGACACAAACTTAGAAAACAATTTTCTCGAAACACCATTCAAATTTAATTGTTTGACTTCATTTCAAGCCTCACCAATGTTCTTAACTGCATGGTAAATGTTGAACCCCTCCAGAATTCCTTCAGAGTTGATCCACCTTCCTTATCAATTGCCCTGATGGTCTAGGCAAATGTGCACATAAGATAGTAGGCCTTGAAGAATGCAGTTACCCCCTGGTCTGTAGGTTGCAACAATGAGGTGGTGTTGGGGGGAAGAAACATCACTTTGATGTCAGGATGTATATCATCAAGGATGGTTGGATGATCAGGAGCATTGTTGAAGATTAACAATGCTTTAAATGCAAATTGTTTTTGCTGCAATAATCCCTGATACTTGACACAAAATGATGATTAAACCAATCCTCAAAAATGTTTTTATTGACCCATGCCTTAAGAGCGAATGTCCATATCACTGGGAGAAATGCCTTGGAATGTCCCTTGAAAGCTCTGGGGTTTTCCAAATGGTACACAAGTAAAGGTTTAAGTTTAAAGTCATCTGCAGCACTGTCACCAAGCAAAAAAGTAAGCCTATCTTTAGCAGCTTTGTACCCTGGCATGGATTTCTCCTCTTTGGCAATGTTGGTTCTCAAAGGTGTTTTTTTCCAAAAGAGTCCATGTTCGTCAACATTAAAAACTTGCTGAGCACAATAGCCATTCTCTTCAATGATTTCAGCCAATATCTCGGGAAAAGCATGAGCTGCCTTTTCATCAGCACTGGAAGCTTCACCTGAGACCCTGACATTATGCAAATTGGCCCTGGCTTTAAAATGCATAAGTCACCCCTTACTTGCAGTAAAAGGCTCAGCATTAGAACTCGCCTGCTATTGTTTCTTTAGATCATCATAAAGACTCCTAGCCTTTTCCTGAATGATGCCTAAACTCATAGGAGCCTGGGGTTTATTTTATCCTCCAGACAAATGATTAACAGTTTCTCAACCTTAGCAATAAGTCTAACAGGCTTCTTAGTTATCACAGTTGCGTACATAGGAGCTGAGGCCTTAACATGCTCCTGAATTCTTGCCTTGTTCTTCAGGATAGTCATGATAGTTGTTCACGGGATATCCAAAGCTCTACTCATTTCTGTTGGGGTCTCACCTTTTTCAGACCTCTTAATGATTTCCATTTTTGTTTCCATAGTAATTGTTCTACATTACTTAGAAGATGAAACATCACTTCTACTGGATTTATGCTTTTCTGCCATTATTATGGTAAGTTTGGAAAAAGTTTGGAAACAGAACAGTGCACGGGCAGCACAGTGAACTTGTTGTAAAGTACTGTACTGGGACTTATTCTTTATTCAGTACAGATACAGTACCATAGGGCTGTTGTGGTAGCAACAGCAATGAGCAAGCACCAGAGGAGATGCCTAGCAAATGGCTTCCAGATGAGTGGCACACTGCTGCTCTGTCCATGTGTCTGGAAGGGCATGGGTGGGGGTGTATGTCCCCAGATCTGCCCTGAGCACAGCCCGTCCTTCCCCTCCCCAACCAGATCTGGGGGTCAATAGCCCCTACCCCACCTCCCATGCCCTCCTGGGCAAGTGGCAGGAGCCTGTGGACAGGCCACAACTTCTCTGGCAGCCACCCGGCTCAACCCCGGCATTACCTGCCTTACCCCAGTGTGAGCAGCCAGAGGATCAGCAAGATGAGCTGTTGCTACTCCTGTGGCCACCCAGTTCAGCCCCAGAACTGCCTTCCTTGTCCCGGTGGGGGCAGCCAGAGTAGCAGCCAGACAAGCTGCAGCTTGAGCTGTAGCTTCTCCCTCAGTCATCCAGTACAGCCCTGGCACTGCCTACCTTGCCCCAGCAGGGGCAGCTGGTGAAACAGGCAGATGAGCCATGGCTTGAGCTGCGGCTTCTCTTGCAGTCATCTGGTGCAGCCCAGGCACCGCCTGCCTCGCCCTGATGGGGGCAGCTCAGGGAGCAGCCAGACAAGCTGCGGCTTCTCCCATCACCCAAAGCCCCTGATCCCAGAGTCCAGTACTGCCCCAGCTGGGCAGTGTTCGCCTCACCTGCTGTTCCAGTCCCCGCTTCCCGCAGGGGCCCTGATCTGCCCTCGATGGCCCTTTCCTTCCCTCTCCCTTCCACCAACAGACCTGTATTCAGCATTCAGCACTGTAAAGTTGAAACCCATGTCAGAACTTTGAAACCCAGGTGTCAATTTACAAATGGAACTACAGTTAGCTGTAACTCGAAATGTTGTAAGTCGAGGACTACCTGTACAACACAAATGGAAAAATAATCAAAATGGCCTGATAATAATGTTCCATCATGATCATAATAGCTTTTATTCTATTGTGTCTCCTTGGAACCTGCATATACCATCAACTTCACTTGTCACAGACTTTTTTCCTTTGGTATGTCTGAGGATTTGAAAGTAGAAATTAATTAAATCTTGCACACAACATTTTTCCCTTGAGCTACTCAATATGCTTAAGTGGCATGATAGGGTACCATCCGTTTTATAAAGCCACTCATTAAATAACTCAATTTGGTTTAAACACACATCATGTTTTTTTCATAACTAGCCATAATTTCTCTCCTTGACTGTCTAACCTGATCCCATCAAGAGACTCTGGCTTCTGTAATTATAATTATATCTCTGCCTTCAGTAAAAGGACAACATAAAAATGTGAATGTGTTTCTATGTCAATGCCCACAAACATACGAAGTTATATTTTTTTAGACACTCATCTCTGAGACAAGTGACAAGTTCAAATAGCTATGGGAATTGTGTAAAGTTGTCATACAAACAAAAATAAACAGCTGTTTCAAAAGGTTGAAATTTCCAAATGTGGTCCTTTAGTTGACTATCTTTAAATAAGAACAGTGCACATTAACGATCCTAAACTAACCATGTACTCAGAATTAACTATATGCTTGTTGAATCAAGGTCCTAATGAGTTTTTGTGCAATTATTTCTATCGTCATGCCATTTTGTAGAGTATTGTGTACTTTTTCATTTGATTAAAAATGTTACATAAACTATTATAGCCATTTCAAATCAAGAACTGAGAGAAGACTGAAAAAAATGTATTCGGTAACATGCTTGTTAATTCAGCTAACAAATCACTTCAAACCTATCTCTCCTCATTTCTGAAAATATTCAGTCATCTGTTTTCTTTTTTACTTTCAATATGATCATGAAAATCTGAACTATCTCCCATACCTTAGTGTGTTTGAAAAAATAATGGCTGAACTATCTGCCTATCTCCCACATATGAGATATGCAAGCCAGTATTTTAACAGTTGTCAAATCAATGTAAGCAACAATGAGGAGGAGAAGGGAATAAGGGAGGAAAGGATGGGAAGATCTTTTGCTTGGTAGACCTAACAAATTTGTTCCATCATCAGAATGTGAGGAAGAGGTATGGAGTTGTAGGGAGATTGGTCTTTGTAATTAAAAAGTGTACACACATCCTATGCAATCTCTGAAATTTAATTGACTTTATTAGAACTACCTATATGATCATCCTCAGTGTGAATAAGGATGCTCCAAATGTCTAGGCAAAGTTGTAGAAAACACTATATGGCATATAAATCAATACTATGTCACACAGCAGAAGCTTTCAAGTCAACGAAGACCTGACAGGCATTCACTTTAAGGCAGGATGGGATCTGATCCCCAATCCAAACAATTCTGCCTCCTGCTATGACACACATGCATGGCAGGTGGTGTGACTGTGAGGTAGAGGATCCGATCCCAATTAGGCCTCAAGCCCCAGGGTTGTCCCTGCCAGTGAACCATGGTAATATACTGGGGCAACAGATCTCTTGTCAGCTGGCAGGTATGACCCTGGGGCTATCCCTTCCAGGCCATAATCAGCTCATTGGCACTTGAAACCTGGGGTGACCCTGCCACACATTCAATTTAAAGTGCAATGGGAACCAACTACAAAGTTATTACACATTTTGTATAAAGATTCCATAGCTGGTTTCCTGTTCATTATACCATTAATCCCCTGAACATGTGGCCAGTTTACACTTTAAGATTTAATTAACTGTCTGATCACATTTTAAGCATAATGTCTGCCTGGAGCCTAAAAAAAATTTCATTCTTTATACTTACAGTGAAACAGTTAGAGTTTCCTGATATTTTTTGAACTCACCTCAACTTTAATATTATCCCTTTTTTCATATTATCAGTAGATATCAATCCAACAATTCTGTGAAGGAACTAGGATCAATTTGAAAGATGAGCAATTACACATATGTTGATGCTACAAGAGTGTTATTAGCATAGCTATTTCAGATTTGTCTTATGTGGCATGGGTCAAGGACAAGAATAAATGCAATTACATTATTCCAACTTCATCAATAGATTTTAGTCTTATAAATATGAATATATAAAAATGAAAATTGTAAATATATCCTAATTATGGAATAAAAGCTAAGATGAGTTTCATAGATGAAATGTGAGATCACTACATCATTAGGTTTCTGTTCACATGCCAGGTTTTTTGGTGTTTATATTTAGTGAGCATGGCAATCAACAGGCATTATAACAATCAACAGGACTTACCTTTCCAATATTCCAGGAGTGGATAGATGATCCAAAATCTGGTGTAATTCCCTTTGGGATTGTATACCAATTTAAATGGTGGTAGGATCAAGAATAAATACATGTGCAGGTAGTATGCATTATTAGTTTTGCCAGTACAAGATGTTTGAGAAGGCAATACTTTGTTAGCTATCACCTAATCTAAGATAAAAGCAAACAGATTAAGCCTAACCTGAAATAGAGTTTTGCTGCTTAGTATGTGTGTGTACTCGAGATACCCACCACAAAGAATGCATGTGCTAATTAGTTCCCCCAACTGAATGCTCTTAACACTAGTCTTTGGATCCTTTAAAAATGTATATGCAGAAACACAAAACATGTGTGACATGATGAGAGAAAAAGTGAAAGAGGGATTCTGGGTGAACAGTTTGGGCCCCATTTGGTGATGTTTGCTAGACATTTAAGGCTGGTGAAGAAACAAGAATAATTGGAAATGAGAAAGAAAGTTCCAGTTCAGCAGTGGGTGTGAAGAGGAAGTAAAAAAGAATGCATTATAGTGACTCACTACGACTTTAAAAGAGGCAGCACTGGGGGAGATTGTGCTCAATGGGCAACACATACATGCATGTCTTATTCAGATGCACTGCACTTAACCTAACCGTGTGCTACATTCCCATCCGAAAGTTTGCCCCATATGGGCTATGTATTTTATAGGCACGTTCAGCGTTGGCTGCATTTAACTGTCTTTGTAGATTATTTCCATTACTGAGCACATGCTGCTTTTGGCAGCAGTTTAATAATGACAAACAGTGTATTTAATGCAAAATCCTTGTGTGTGATTATAAGATGAGGGGCTTGTCCCCCCCATGCTGATTGGGGGAAAAACCTTGTTTTGTATTGTAGTAAATAAGGTACATTTACTAATAATGTATGTATGTGTGTATGAAGCTTTGTTTCATGATTTGATTCAGATGAGATTCAGCCCAATTCAGAGGCCGAATCTCCAAATCTGAATCAAATTGGGAGAAGACAAAAAGCCTCTGAATTTTTTATCTGAAGCAGCTAAAAATGACAAAATTATAGGTATTTCAGTGATTCCCCATTATAGTCTATTGTTGAATCTCTTCGAATCAGCACCGAATCTTCTGAAGCCAATTCAGCCAAATCAATTTGGGACAGTGATCTGAATCTCCACATTGAATAACTGTCCTCTGAACTGGCTGAATTCAAATCCAAAATGAATACTTCCCTATTCACACAGGCCTATTGTGTATGCATGTATGAAAACACCTCTTAGACTTCTGTAAAAGGAAAAAGTTTCCTGTGCACTGAAGACAGTATCCAACCCCTTTTTTGGTTAATTTACAGTTAGACAAAGTCTAATTTAGTTCTATTGACTTCAGTATGTTATGATCAAATCTATATAGTCAAAAGTTAAAAGCCGCTTCTAACTTGGCTAAGGGAAATCATTAATCATACAGATGACTCATTTAATTTTTTCTTTTTGTTTTTTTCTTTTTTTAGTTAAAATTGGCTAAATAGATGCTATTTTTGTTTTAATTTCCCTGTGACTGATGCTCTGCATGTCATATTTCAGGCCAAGGTGACTTTTCAGGCAGTGAAAACAGAAAACTATATTAAAGATACTGTTCTAACTTGAATGAAGAACAGTAAGAATGGTGACATTATAAAATATTATAGATTATAGATAGAAGAAAACCTTGTATGAACTCTGAAATTCTCATTCTATTTATCTCTTTCAGAGAAAGTAATAATATTTTTAAATGTAAAACCCAAGTAGCTACCCTCAATTGAAAAGGAAATGAACAAACACACAAACACACACACACACACACACACACACACACACACACACACCTACAAGTGTGGTGGAAATGCAGGTTCTCAGGAAAAATATTGTGTATTAATGCATCTACTCTTGTAAGCTTGACTTTACTGCACTATAGTGTTTGCCTAAGAATCAATCTGTTTGGCATTTTTATTACCATTGTGCAAATGGAAATAGAGCAAATGAACCATTTGCTGCTTTTATTTTCTGTGTAGAGTCATGCTTCAGTTTTCCATTCTGCGATAGTCTACCCTTCATTTTTTTTTAATCACACAAATCCTCACCCCTCAGTATCTTTGAGACTGTAATTATTAGTTATGGCTGGGTTTTAATTTTGTGTCCTTTGAAATGTACCTACTGCACACACAAATTATCAAGAGCTGTTGTAAATCAAATTTGGTTTAAAAGGGTAGGGAACAACACCATAATGAAATACCCTAAGGCAGTTCAGAAATGTTGAGTTACAGAATATGTTGACTTGGTAGAAGGCATAAACAATTGTTATATTACACATCCTTTACCTTGCAGCTATTTGGATTGAAGGTTAGGGGACCGGAGGGGGAAAAGGAAAAGAAGAAAAAATATATATAACACGCTTCGTGAGGGGATGGGAGTTGGCACATTTTCAAGGTTATATCAGCAACATGACTTAGTTATTTTTGTCTTTTCAGACATGGGGATGAAGCTTAAACTTTGTGCAAATATAAAATCATAATCCATCCCTCATGCACCATGATGGAAGCAGAAGGAAAGCTTAATTGGGTGTGGTGAAATTGTTCCCAATCCATCTGGCCAAAATAAATGAATATTTTCCTTCTAGGCCCATTAAGAGAAATAAGCTGATAATATTCAGCTTTTGTGCAGATGAAAATCATAAGCCTATGGAACTTTGCTCCAAAAATGTATATCTGGATTAAAAGATGCATTTAAAAAGAATAATCCATAGAACAATAATCATTCCTGAGTGGTAAAGTAATATGAATTCACTGGGCTCTAACTACACAATTTGCTTTGCTGATGCTTCAAATAGTAGTAATTTAGGAAAGGCTGGATTAGAGAATTACAGGATAGAAAATTGTTTTAAAGAAATGTTTTTGATATACAGCACAGTTTTGCCTGTCTTATACACCTTCCTTGATTTCCATGAAAAAATAAGGAAATTATATTCAAGACCATATAAAGTATTATTAGTGGCATAGTCCTGCCAAGCTTTTGGTAATTGCACTGAGTACCCACTGACTTTCCCCAGACATCCTAGAGTTCTAACCACAGTTCAAAGTCATATCCAGCTGCCTAGACCCAGGTGCATTCAAAATCAACAATGACAAGCATTTCCTGTATTTTTTATGATTCTGTGATTCCCACTGCCTAACTTTATTCCAATACAGCTAATGAACAAACAAAAAAGTTATATGTATGTACATACACACACACACACCACTACTACTTATATAAAACAATAAATAAGTATACACATACATACATTTTAAGGCTGAGTGAAAAATTATTTGGGCCTGAGGACCATTTAGGGAGTTTTGATGAGCTGTCTCAGGATGTGTCAGCACCCCTCCCCACCACCTCCCACCCACTATATATAACAGTTCACGAAAACTCACAAAAAAGTGGCTGGTCAGATAGTATAGAACCACAGGCAGGTGGAGAGCAGCATCCAGGAGTGAGATAGCTGAAGATGAGCAGGGCTGTGACCAGGACTGGGACTGGGATGAAGGGGCAGTGAGAGCATGGGGCCAGGGCTTGAAGTAGAGCTCTTATCCACTGCAATGGCACTGGTTCTTTGAACAGGGGCTTCCTTAGATCACAGCTCTGCCCTGGACACCAGCCCCATGCTGTCACCGCCAAGTGATCCTGGGATTTGCATGGAGACTGGCCAGGATCTATGCAGGAAGAATTTGTGGCCAGGTGGATGGGATGGCATCACAGGCAGGTGAGGAGCAATGTCCCACTCCCATACACTGCTCCCTGCCCACCCTTGCCTCACCCCATCTGCCTAGCCACACACCATGCCTGCCTGGTATCCATGGAGACCCCCACCCACCTGTTCCATCTGATACCCTCAGCAGTGTGTGCAGGCTGCATGGACTGAGCTGCCTGGGCAGTAGGTCCAGATCTAGTATCAGTGGTAGCTGGAAGGATCCACTGCTTCCAAGACTGCTGGGAAGCAAGTCCAGTTGCCACACCACTCCGGCTTTGCTGCACACCTGGGGGCAGCAGGACTGCTCACATGTGCCACAGTCAAGTGGCCCCTGCACCTTAGCCAAGCAGGGCCAAGGGACCTGCTGAAAGCCAGAAAAAAGTCCTTGACAGGCTGGATCTTGCCCATGGGCCATATTTTACCTACCCCTGTCTTTGGGCCTTGCTACACAGTAAGTTCATGTGGCTTTTGGAGCTCTTAAGCCGTGCACTGGCTGCATGTTTTAAGTGTCATAAAGTGCTCATTATTTAGCTTACAGTTATACTATTCTAGGGATGGATTATTTCCTGTCCCGCACCATGAGAGGGGCTTAACAGCGCCCTTCGGTTCGTGACAGATCTCGGTTTGTGAGATGAGGAAGGCTCAGAAGTGTAGGTTGTTATAAACAAAGAAGGTTTATTTACTCACGCCCCTTTTTAATCGTGCTTTCACATGGACGCGGGTTCTGCGATTCGGTTCAACAGTAGCTGCCAGTTATGTATTTGAGAGCTCAAAATAAAACAGCGGGGGGGTACACCGAGCGGGATCAGTGGTGGGAGACGACGGGTGATCAGCCCGGGTAACTACGAGTCCAGCTCGAGTTACGATTGAATCGTGGTCTCCCCGAACAAAGGACGGGGAGAGTTTTTATAACTTCATATCTGGTTTCACTTTGTGTTAGCCGATCATGACTGCAAATGGATTCCCCTTCTATATATGGTACAAGCTTTCAACACAGGCTTTCCCCTCCTAGAACAGCGGGGGGAGGGGTGTTTCTTTTCGTTCGTGTGGTTCCGGGTCTGATTGGCCACAAGAGGGCACATGCGGAACACTAGTCTGATCTTTACATTTCCAATCTGCCTAATTTTTTTCCTGTTCCATTACCATGTAATCGCTTCCCACAGCTACTCCACCCAAGTTGAAATCCTCCAGTATTCCAGAATGCTCTGAGCTCCAAAGGGAACAATATTTTTTTCTTTGGAGCTCAGGAAGTTCCCACTGCCTCTTACCCTGGCAGCCAGGCTGCCAGCTGTTTGGATACTGCCTGAGTTCCAAGAGGCCCAATCCTTTTTCTGCCAGAATGCTTGGTGGCCATGGTGCCTCCCAAAAACAAAACAACAACAACAACAACAACAAAACAGAAAAAAAAAAAAAACCACTGTCCAGACCAACTGTGCTCCCACCAAAAGTGGCACAGAGGCCAGACACCATTTGAACTCTGGAGAAAAAAGGCTCCCTTCAGAGCTCAAAGTAAGCAAGGTCCAGGGCTGCAGCCTGGAACTCATGGGTCTCACTGAAACTGATACAGCTGCTTTGCTTTGAAAGCACGGCTATCAGGGCTTATGCTGCTTCCCTGGGTTTTTTTCTGGTCTCACTGAAATTGACAAGGTGGTGGACCCACTGTCCATCTTGGGGGAGCAGTGAATTGGTTCTTCTCCTAGTCCTGCCACTGCTCACCAAGACACTAGGAGCAAGTCACAGCTGTGCAGGTGAAGGACAATCAGAACAGGTTTTTCAACTTACTGTGTGACTGCTCCACTTAGCCAAACAAAACTGAATCAATTAATATTTGTTCAGCTTACAGCGTAAGGTCTAACAAGGCCCTACTAATTATAGATTTTGTATAATACACTTACCTTTTAATAAATGAGAACACAGTAAAATACATCCAAACACTCTAAGAGGAAGTTGTTTTATAAAATTTAGTGCACTGGTAGTGTCTTAAAGAATTAAGCAGGGGAAAAGAGTTGCACTTAGATATCCAAAGTACAACTTAGACAGTTAATATACAAATTAATATTTTAGACTGTATCTTCTTATACCTTATAAGGAATAATAGGTTATTGAAAGGCTGAAATGGGATGTTTGAAGTATCTAGAAAAAAGGAAGTTGCTATATAAAAATCTGACATACTTCAAATTAAGATTTAGCCATTCCTTTTGGTAGATGTGAACACGCATTTTGACCTTTCCTAACTTATTAAACTAATTGAATAAATCTTTGTTTTCCATTATTTTCAATTTAGAATATTGGAAAACACACAAGTGACTATGTTCCCTGTCACAGAGTGACGAGAGAAAAGGGGGAGACCCGTTTTCTGGGGCCAGAATGGCAGCATGAAAACCCCACAGTCCCAGGGAAATGTTCCCCAAAACCCTGTGATCCTGAAAAACCCACATGACACTAGCAGAGCAGCGAGGAGTAGGGAACTGCAAGCAGACCCATCCATGTGGTTCATCAGCCACTTAATGCAGCTGGAGGCAGCATGGGAGAATGACATCATCAGTCAGCACTGGCAGTCAGCTTCAAAAGTCAACTGCTGGGAAGAAGCTGGGGAGAACCAGCCTGGAGGCAACTGTATGCTCCTGGCTGGCATGCCTGGCTATACCTCAAGCCAGGGATGATGAGTACAGTCCCAAAGAAGAGCTTGCCACCTTGATGAGCAATGGCCAGCACCAGACAAGGGAAGGATGCTGAGGGACTAACACTGCAGCAACCAGCAGGGACACAAGAGTAAGAATGAGAGACCTCTACCTCCCTGATTCTTCTATTTTTTTGTTTTTTCTTATGATTTTTTTACTACTCCTGGGGCAAGAAACTGAAGCTGCTTTAAGGGATATTACTTCTGGGGCTGAGGGACCAGGAGCCCTCTGGGCCTCCAGGGCTGAAGACAAGTTTGGCCAGACCGGCTTGCCCAGCCAATCCAAGAAATACAGCTGCAAAAGGTAAGGTAGTTCTCCTCCATCTGCTGGGCATTTTACAAGCTGAGATGAGAGGAAGACAGGCCAACCTGCAACCAGCATGCAGCCAGATGCTGTATTTATTAAATCCATCATAGGGCCTATCAGGGTGATGACACACTCACCAGTGTCTGAGAGAGCTCAAGCTATCAACTAAGCAGCTGAGACCACCAGGTTGGCATATGGAAAGGGGGTAGGGGAGGTGGAACCCCAAGGATGTCTGCATGTGACATCTCCAAGCAAGTCCAAGACAGACAGGAACCTCTCACATCTAAATTTAAGAGCAAGACATGGCAGGAGAGTATAGGATCTTCCCCTAGGAGGTGGCATACAGCGTGAGCCAGTGCTGGAGAAAGACCAAACCGAAGCCAGGATCACCCAGCCCTGAGCTGTTCAGGAACGGTTGCTGAAGCTTAGGTGGCCACATTCACTTACACTATCTACCAAAAAACACAAGATGAAAATGAATAAAATGGTTGTTTGAGCATGTAATTAAATGCTGTGGTCAGAAATCAAATCATAAAGTGAGAGAATTAAGATTTAGGAGAAAACTTTAAGTCTGGTTGTAAGCAGGTGTGTCCAGAGATATCTTGCTCACTTGCTCCCCAACCACTGCTAAATCTCCCTTTTTTACTTGCCTGCCACCCCTTGATGTTTCAATAGTTAAAAAAGAGAAAAGGGAGGTGAGGTGTTATCCACAATCAGTAGTATGATATGAGGGCAATGCTTTTCTTCACAGCGCTCTTCCTCCTAGAAGTGTAAGGTGCTGCACCTTGGTAGGAAGAACCCCCAGCATACTTACAGGCTTGGCAGTGCTATCCTCACTAGCACCATAACTGAAAAGGACTTGAGGGTCTTGATTGACCACAAGATGAAAATGAACTACCAATGTGATGCAGTGGCTGGCAAAGCTAACCAAACTCTGGTGTGCATCTACCAATGTATGTCAAGCAAAACCAGAGAAGTCATCATCCCACTTTACTCGGCCTTTGTGAGACCACAGCTGGAGTACTGCATCCACTGTTGGACCCCCCACTTCAGAAAGGATATGGAGAATCTTAAGGCAGTCCAGAGGAGAGCCACTCATATGATCCAAAGCCTGGAGGGAAGACCATACAAGCAGAGGCTGAAGGACTTGGGACTCTTCAGTCTGGAAAAGAGAAGGCTCAGGACTTGGTGGTGGGCTACAATTACATAAGAGGGGTACATGAGGACCTGGGAGAACACATGTTCCCCAGAGCTCCCCAAGGGATAATGGCCATAAACTCCAGGAAGGCCAATTTAGAGTAGACATAAGAAAAAAGTCCTTTATGGTGTGTGTGTCCAGGGCCTGGAACAAACTACCCCCAGAGGTCATGCAAGCACCTATTCTGGACTCCTCCAAAAAATAGGTGGATATATTTCTTGCTGGGTCACTTGATCCCAGCTGACTTCCTGCCTATGGTGGTAGGCCTGGAACTGAAGATCTAATGAGGTCCCTTCCAGCCCCTAATGTCTATGAAATCTAAGAAATTCCCTACACCATGAACCTTTCCACTCCCAGATGGTCTTATCACTTCCACCTCCACTGTGAGTCTTCGTGCTTGTCTTCCTGGTTCCAAAGGGGGGTTATTGTTGAGAACCCTTCCAACATACTTCCGTTGAAACCCCTTTTTCTAATTCAAGGCTTCCCAAATTACTGGTCAACAAGTTTATTTAACTCAATTAGTTATTGTCTCTGCCCCTTGGTACTTTTTCTGTGACTTATCAACTCATCACCATAACGAGTATCTATGTACTTTGCTACTGAATAATCTGTGCCCCACTTAAGACTTTAACTCAATTAATAATCCTCAATAATTAACTATTTTATCAGCTGCCAGTTCAATGATGGGCTTACGTGGTTCCTTGGTAAGTCTTAACCTGTTGTCACTGATCTCATCTCACTTACCGATCTCATTCCCTCTTTCTACTATTCTGCCATAGGGTATCCCTTCCTTGGCCTTTGTCCTTGCCTCAGTTTGGGCTGTACTCTGGCTCAGGCTTCAGTTCTGTCTCCAGCTCTTGCTCTGGGTTCTGGTGCTGGAACTGGATTCCATGTCTCCATGTGATTTGTATGAGCCTCACTCTTCCCATGCCTTCCTCTCTCCAAGGAAACTGAAAATGTGCCCATAGCCCCTTTGAGCTTCCAGTGGAACTCCCAGAAGTCAATGGGATCCCACTCTAGCTACATGTGGCTGCCTGCCACCCAGGTCAACTGCTTCAGTCTGGGCCATCCTCTGGGTGACTGTCTCTGCAGCCTTGGAGCACGTACTGAAACCCTGTGGTTGTGAGGTAAGCCACTATGTGATCTTCAGTCCAGCTGACAAGCATGGACTGTAACAGGGCCTGGGACTGGTGCCCTGCTATTTTCCTAACTGCTGTTTTCCTGCTATTACACTATTTTCCTAACTTTTGAATACCCAGCTTCCCAATCTTAACAGTAGGTTTTTAATATAAATTTGTCTGTGTTTTACATGCACATGCACACTCCATTTTAGCTTATACTATCAATACGTCTAATATTCTCTTTCT
Organism: Crocodylus siamensis; assembly: GCF_052110815.1. NCBI lineage: Eukaryota > Metazoa > Chordata > Crocodylia > Crocodylidae > Crocodylus > Crocodylus siamensis. The sequence continues at coordinate 108,561,607 of NC_143399.1, forward strand.
TAATAATTTGATAGGCAGACATGCACAGCCTACTGAAACATCATATTCATAGTAGGGACTATGTAAATTTATTGTTATGTTTATTTTTGTATAGATAAACCTTGGGCTTTATGATTTTATAATGATCTGATGACAGTAGCTCTCTCAGTCTTAAAGAAATGAGCAGTTTGTTTTAAATAAGGAGAGTAACAGCAGTAGTTTAGCTCCCTTGTTGCTTTTGACAATAGCTTGATTTCTGTGCTGTCTTGACTGTTTTCCTTAACACATGATATTATTCATTACAAAAACAATGTTGTATATGGTATCTCAGATATGTGCCCTCATTTTTTAACTTAAAATGAAACTTTTACATTTGAATTTGGCTACATTATTTTTTTCATTGAACAGCTTTTTCTTTAGAAACTTGATTTTCTCTTGTTTCATTTATAGTAAACTAAGCTGTATAGTCTTCACAACTTGTGCCATCCATTGTTCACATCATCACTTCTGCCATAGATAAGCACTTTTTCTTAGCATATTATGCCCATTGTTAATTGTAACTTGTCTTACAAAGTGTATGCAAAGAAAAAAGAATCAACATGAAACCAGCATTGCTTTTGTCTGATTCAGAGCAAGATACTGAAATTAAAGTAGGAATAAATCTTGTTTTCTCTTTATTTGCTATTCCATCCTGAATCTGTGAAGTCTGCATGATTCTTTTTCCAAATCATTAGGTAAACCAGTCATTTTATAGAAAACATTGCTATTTTAATGCAAATTCTTAGTTTTAATTCTGTTTTTTCCTGTTTAAAATTTTGGATTGCATTGTATTTATTAGGAAGTAGAGGTAACTATATACTTCTGAAAACCAAGCAATTTTGACTTAGAAACTTAAATTAAGGCACTCACACCTTTAGATGGATAACCACACTTGTTCTCCTTAAAGCTTAAAGTAGGCATTGGATCAAACATATTCCTGAATGGAGATCATAGGAGTGAAAATATGGTCCAAAGCTTTTAACACTTTAAGATACGAACAGTTTCCAGTGAAGAATATAATCATTGTACATGTAAATTTGATTTTAAAGACTTGTCTGCCTTCTCTAATTGTCTGTCTCATAAAAAAGAGACTCAAGTAACAAGAAGAAAGATTTGTATATCCTGAGTGTATCTACCCGTGTGCTTTACTGCAGAGTAGACTGATTAGCTACTGCAGCAAAGTGTTACTGTCTACATGTGTGCCAGTATTAGGGTGTAGTAAACAAATTAACTCTGTGTGACAGGAGGCCCTCCCAAAGCTGGTCACCATGTCGCCCTGCCCACCTGTCTAGGGCAGTTCGCCCATTTGAATCGCCTATGATGCCTTTGTTGTAACTGCATAGTTGTTCATAGGTGGGAGATTGCTCATTCTAGGCCCTGATGCCCAGGGCAAAATACATGGCTCCAACTTCCCCTTTAGCATGTCCCATGCCTCACAGATGGCATCAAAACAGTTGACTCATAAAACCTTTTCCAGGGCCTTTTCCAGGGCCTATGCTGGGCCCCTTTCATGCACCCCATAACTGGGTATCACTCATGCTACCCCTTTTTCTGGGTTACACTCAATCTTACCCCACCATGGGACATACACACTCTGCCCTATTTTGTCTAACCCTTCAGGACCACCCAGGCTCCCTACTCTACATAGCCCTTCAGGCTTCCTCTCTCTCATACTTGATCCTGTCCCCTTGCAGACCTTCAGACTGCCCAGTTCAAGCCCTACCTTATGACAGGGTATCAGGCTTACTGCCCCACACTCTGGGTCGATGCTGGCCCCTGGCCTTCTAGTCTCAGGCATCTCAAACTCATCCTAAGGCCCACTCAGGCCTCAGGTCTGTTGATGTACCTGGACCCCTAACTCAGTCTACGGACTACTCAGGTCTCAGATGTTTGTTAATATTCCTGGACCTCATATTCAGGCCTCACACTAGGCCTCACTCTCTCCTGGCCCCTGTGTCATGACCCAAGCCTGATGATTTCCTCTCAGGGTCTGGTCTCCTAGTCTTTCCCTTCCCCAGTGTCACCCCCCACCCTGCAAGAAAAAAAGATTGAGAAATAAAAACTTATAATTGCTTTTTGTCTGTAGGAGATAACCAGACAAGGTTAAAGATTGATCACTTTCCAACAAAACTGGTGGAGATTTTCATGGGTGACAAGTGTACAGATACTTATTAGGAAACTAAGAATATGGCCAAAGTTGAAGCAGGTAACAGTCATTCATTTAGGGGACATATCATTCCATCATATTATGTGGAAATTCAGATTTCATGTGGAATAAGAGTTAGGGAGATTTGGAAATAAAAATGGAAGTTATACCCAGACTAAAGAAAGGGAAAACTTAAAGCACAGTTACTTCATGTTTCTCAATACATCAGATTTGCCCTTCACTCTTCTGAGTCAGTGAAAAGTTTCTCATAGAGTTCATGGAGCTAATCAGACTTTTGCTTCATTGAACACACATAATCAAAAACTCCTGTGAATGATTCAGTACAAACTACCATTTATTTTTAAGTGACTATATTTTACTTGCCTGTACCACAAAAACAGTTTTTCCATTCCAGTTCTTTTTGCCTTGCAATCCAGCTTCCTTAATAAAAGAATACAACTGCATATCTTTCTTTCATCTTCAATATTTAATTGTCATCAATAGGCCATGCTTTTCCTTCATTAATGGGTATAATATATATTCAGCTGTTTGAATCACAGAATCGCACTTGATATGGTAAACCAAGTACTCTGAAAGAAATAATGATTGGTAGGTTTCATCGACCTACATCTTGTATGATTTATATTCTTGTCTCCTGAATAATGCAGTTTAAGAGATAATATCTAAAAGCTGCTTTACTGAAGGCGCCTTTCTTCGCTATCTATAAAGCTTGTGTTATGCCTTCTATGAATATTAAAGTCCGTGTTGAAATTATACAAAAAATCCTACAAGTCTCAGCCTTAGTCCTTCAAGAAGGAACCCCCAACACCCTTCCCATACTAGGTGGGCAGAATAAAGTTTCCCATAGTTAAGAATCAGCTCATGTGTCTTTTTATGTTGGGCAGGTCAAAACACATGAAGAGGGATTGCCTCACCTCCATACCTTGTTCAGGTAACTAGTAGCCACTCCTAATTGAAATCTCAGTAAAAGAAGTGAGTACAGAACATTAGTTGTGAAAAGTATGAAGTTTTTTTACTAACCATGCAATATTTTTCCATAGGTCTCCATAATTTCCCTTATGCTGTTTGTGGATATATCTTTGCATACAGAAGAGTGACAATTAACACATTAACTCCCATCCAGTAACAGGTGTTAATGAAAGCTTTTGCACATACAAAACAGAGGTACCTAGAAATATTTCAAATACCACTGAGAAACTGATTTCTTGAAACTTTATGGTCCATTTCTTTCTCCCTGCAGTTTAAATGTATTTGTAAAACCTGCTGGTGACAAGCAGTAACACAAGACTTGGTGAAACAAGTTCAGATTTATACACTAATATCACAGAGATCACACAATCACCCATAAACTGGTATAACCCATGGCCTAGACAGATCTAAAAATAATATAGTTTTCCTTAAAGTGGAATCATATTTGCTCACAGTAGTTGTGCCTGCATGTGCAACTAATGTGCACAAATAAACTCTGAAGCTTACTCCTCAGGAGTTTTTTGCTCCTAGCCGTGTGTTTGAATGTGCACCTAGGAGCAAAAAACTGGAACATATTGCCCTGGAGATTGTTTGTGTGCAGCACATGGAGCCCAGTGGAAGTAGCTTGGGCTGGCAAGGGAACCACCTGCCAGACCAGGGCTGCTCCAACCGAGATTGCTCATCAGCCTGGGGCTAGCTGGTTGGCAGCCCCCCAGGCAAAGCACCTTCATGCCCCAGCCAGCCTCTCCACTGCACATGGAGCCTAGTCAGAGCATCCCAGGCCTGGCTACTCTTACAGGACTCCATGTGCAGTGGACTGGCTGGCTAAGGCATGAGGAGCCCTTGTGCTGAAGCCCTCTCACACCTCAGCCAGCTGCTCTGCAGCACATGGAGTCCATGGGTCCACTACCAGCTCAGGCCTGCTCTATGTGGATGGGAAGGCCTGGTTGAGGCACATGGGTGCTTTGGCATGGGGGCTGCTCAGGCTTCAGCCAGCCACTCTGCAACACATTGAGCCCCATCAGAGCATACCTGGGTCTCCACACACTGTGGAGGAGCTGGCTGGGACATAAAGGTGTGTCAGTGTGGAGGTTGCCTGCTGGCTAGCCCTACATTGATGCACAGTCATTCCCCAGCCAGCCCCGTCACTGTTTACACATGTGTTTATGTTCAGTAATATACTACACCAGCAGACAGTGCTTGTGTCTGCTGGCACTATCCAATGGCACAGTAAATTAGTCTACTGCACCCTAATTGCCATACATGTGTAGATGCACCCACCTAGTACAGAGTAAATCCTCCTTTAGCATGAATAATCCTTCTAGAATTTTCCTGTGCCCATTTGGAAGTCTGAAGTAGAAGAATTTACCTAACATATGCAAGCAATTTTTACCAATCTACAAATACATATCCACCTAAACCTAACACAGTACTGCATCCAGTTTTGGGCCCCACAATTCAAAAAGGATGTGGAAAAGCTTGAAAGAGTCCAGAGAAGAGCCACATACATGATCAGAGGTCAGGAAAACAGACCTTACGATGACAGGCTGAGAACTATGAGACTCTTTAGCCTGGAAAAGCACAGGCTCAGGGGTGATCTGATGGCCACCTATAAGTTCATCAGGGGTGGCCACCAGTATCTGAGAGAACACTTGTTCACCAGAGTGTCCCAAGGGATGACAAGGTGGAATGGTTATAAACTACTGCAAGACCGTTTCAGGCTGGACATAAGGAAGAATTTCTTTACTGTCTGAGCCCCCAAGGTCTGGAATAGCCTGCCATCAGAGGTGGTTCAAGCACCTACATTGAACACCTTCAAGAGTACATTGGATGTTTATCTTGCTGGGATCCTATGACACCAGCTGACTTCCTGCCTTTCAGGCGGCAGGCTGGACTCAATGATCTTCTGAGGTCCCTTCCAGTCCTAGTGTCTGTGAAATCTGTGACAACTGCAATAAGAAGTAAGCCATCTCACCATCCATGCACTTCCTTCCTCTCTCGGATGTGGAGCTGCATTTCTCATTCTTCTTTCCTTCTTCTCCTACTGGAGGTACATGTAAGTGAGCTAGTGGTGGGAAGATGGGAAGGAATGACTGACCTCTTAGTTCACCTGTCAAGAGCTGTCAGGTCTGATGGCAGGGGTTGGGATTAAGGTGAAAACCTTCACATGGCACACATTTCTTTTCTGTAGAACTGTTTCCTATGTGACAGAGCAACACACTCTCCCTTTCTGGGGCATCCAGCAATTGATCAACTGTCCCTAAGTATATTGTTTTGTAGAACTAATGCAAGCAGAGAAAGCTGAAATACATTTCATTATGCAAATTGAGTGATCTCCCACTCTTGTATCCATCTTTTTAAGTAGATTTCTTAGGCCAGGTACAGACATTATACTTTTATTTGTATAAGTGACTGGAAGCTGGTTTTTTTCCCATAACAGACCAGAAGCTCAGCACCCATAGGGTGCTTACACAATTTAATTTTTTTCTGTGGTTGTGCCCCTGAAAGCATTTTACAGATGTACCATGACATACATGTATGGCTGCAGAGTGCTTTGAAAATTGCCAATCATGCAATAAATAACTTTTCTCAAATGAGGTATTAGATGAAGACACAGAGATTTAAAGTTCCTTAGGGAGCTTATGTTTCCTAGCATTAAATTTTTGTGCTCTGTGGGCTGTGCTGATGCAAATCAACCCTACCACTTCTGGCTGGGGTTCACTGCCTAGCTGGACCTGGAGGTAGGGAAAGTGAACTCCGAACTCATGCCCCTCCCCCTCAGCTGGGGTATTGGGGTGATCTAGGTCAGGTCCGTGAGGCAAAATTCCTCTGTTCCACCCCTCTACTTCAGGAAAAGCAGAGAAGGGGAAGGAGCAGCATGAACTTCAGGCTTTCCTAGCCTCAGCTGGAGGTGGTGTATGAAACATAGCCCCTTCACCTTGAGGCCCTGGCCCACCTTCCACTAATACCTCAGCTAGGGTTGCTGGGTAAGAGGACATGAGCTGGAGGGACTCCATTCAAGTCCCCCCAGCTCTAGCCAGGAAGCAATCCCTAGCTGGATGCTCTAGTGCGGGGGGGGGGGAGGGGCGGAGAGGAGCAGCACATTACTTGGAAGCTTCTGGAGCACCTCCACCTGCTGGCCAATTGATTCCTGTTGGCCCAATCCAACAGGAAAACATCTGTACATCTGAAAAGAGGGCTCTAACTCATGGCACTTTGTATAAAACACCATGAGTTAGAGAACAGCCAAGGAAAATCTGTTAGCACAACATAGGGTGGTTTAAATAAGGTTAAGATTAATTGGGTGGGTGGGAGATCCCCTCCACCCCCACAACAAAGGGTGAACTTGTATTCTGTTTGCTATTGGTCTAAGCTATGCCACTGACAGAAAATTGTATAAATTAGATCAATTTGACCTTGGGCTTTTTGAATCTCTCTACCTAGCCTTCATCAATCAGTCTGTGCAGCCTTTAATTTGGTCCAGATTCCCCTGGAGTTGCAGAAAAGAACTGACCATGCTCCCAACCACCTGCATTGGGATATGAGTAGAAGTTGCAAGGCAACACTCTAAGACTGTGTACTTGAAGCTGATCTAACTACTGAGAGAAGCAAAACCTATATCCCATCCGCAGTCCATAAAGAGCAGATGGGATAAGATTCTGCCTCCTTGCTCTCCTCACAGGACTGCACACCTGAGAAAGTCATATAGGACTAACATCAGTTAGTCAGGGAAGGGGAAGATGAGGGAGGAGGAAGCCTTGGACCGCTAAACGAAGCAGCACTTACAAGTACAGCCCAGCCTAGACCGACGAGCAGAACATATACACAGGTAAGCAACAGGGGCCAGGGAAATACTGAGATTAGGGGGCCAGTGCACACATTCACAAGAGGCCTCAAATGCCTCTACACAAATGCTCGTAGTATGGGAAACAAGCAGGAGGAACTTACCCTCCTGCTAGCTGACATCAAACCAGACATAGTGGGGCTCACTGACCCAATTCATGACTGGGCGGTGAATATCAAGAGTTATAGGCTGTACAGGAAGGACAGAACAGGGAGGAAAGGCGGGGGTGTGGCGCTCTACATTAAGGAGGAATACACATCCTCATCAGGTAGCACAGAGTCAGAGGAGGGGCACGCTGAAGTGCTCTGGGTTAGAATACAAGGCAGTTGAGACTTAACAGTGCGGGTCTAATACAGACCACCCAACCAAGGGGAAGAGCTAGACCAGGAATTCTTAAGTCAGCTCACAGAGGTAGTTAGGTCAAAAGATGTGGTCATCATGGGTGACTTGAACTTTCCAGACATCTGCTGGGAAGAGCAGTCAGCCAAGTCTGACTGGTCACGTAGGTTCCCAGCCAAAATGCAGAACCTCCATCTAACCCAGGAGGTTCACAGCCCCACCAGGGGAGACACCTTATTGCTGGCCATGGGTGACGACCTGGTGAGGGGACTGCAGGTGCTCAACCACCTGGGCAAGAGTGATCCTCGCCTGCTGGAATTCACTATCCAGCACAAGGTGGCAAAGGCCTGCAGAAAGGCAGCAGCCCTAGAATTCAGGAGGGGGGACTTCAATGAGCTAAGAATAGTCAGGGAAGCACTGAGGTCCTGGAGGGAAGGGGAGCCAGGTGTCCAAGAAGAGTGGTTGCTCCTTAAGGAGACGATCCTCCAAGCCCAAAGGGAGGTAATCCCAACATGGATCAAAGGGAGCAGGAGGGTGCAAAAGCCCCCATGGCTCACCAAAAACATCCAGGAATGTCTTCTAGCTAAAAGAGAGGCGTACACCTAATAGAAGGGAGAGGCCATTACCAGGGAGGGTTATACTGCAGTTGCTCAGAGATGCAGGGGGGCAGTCAGGAAGACCAAGGTGGAGATGGAACTGGGATTAGCTTCCAGAATCAAGGACAACAAGAAATCCTTTTTTAAATACATAGGGGGCAAAAATAAGGTACCGGGTAACATGGGACCCCTGCAAGACCCACTAGGAAATTTGGTCATCACACCAGATGACAAAGCTAACCTGTTTAATGATTTATTGGCCTCCATTTCCCTGAGCAGAGACCGGATCATCCCCCCTGGTGGGCCCCGCTTGGGCCCAAGGGGGGGCACACCTAGGCCAAGGGTCAGTGAGGATCTAGTCAGGGAACTTCTGGAGGGACTGGATGTATTTAAATCAGCTGATCTGGTCAATCTCCACCCCAGAGTGCTGAGGGAATTAGCTGAGGTTATTGCGGGACCCCTGGCACGGCTATACAAGCACTCGTGGTGCTCTGATGTTGTGCCAGAGGACTGGAAGAGGGTCAATCCCATCTTCAAAAAAGGGAGGAAGGAGGACCTGGGGAACTACAGGCTAGTTAGTCTTACCTCAATCCTGGGTAAGCTTTTTGAGTGAATGATTCTGGCACATGTGCACAAGGGGCCAGCAGGGGAGATTATGCTTAGGGGCAACCAACACAGATTCATTAGAGGCAGGTCCTGTCAGACCAACCTGGTGGTCTTCTACGACTAGGTCGCCAAATCCTTAGATTTGGACATAGTCTTTGTGGACTTTAGGAAGGCCTTCAACATTGTCTCTCACTCCGTTCTCATAAAAAAACTGGGGGACTGTGGTGTCAACACCTACACAGTCAAATGGGTCGCCAACTGGCTGGAGGGCCGCACCCAGAGGGTGGTTGTGGAAGGGTCATTTTCAACCTGGAGGGATGTGGGCAGTGGGGTTCCGCAGGGCTCGGTCCTTGGGCTTGCACTGTTCCACATCTTCATCAGTGACTTGGATGAGGGTAAAAAGTGCCCTGTTCAAATTTGCTGATGACACTAAGATGTGGAGGGATGTGGGCACATTAGAAGGAAGGAATAGGCTACAATTGGACCTAGACAGGTTACAAGGGTGGGCGGATGAGAATAGGATGGGATTCAACACTGACAAATGCAAGGTGATGCACCTGGGGAGGAAGAACCAACAGCACACCTACAGGCTGGGGAACTCCCTTCTCATCAGTGCAGAGGTAGAAAAGGATCTTGGAGTCATCACTGATGCCAGGATGGACATAGGCCAGCAGTGTGGGGATGCAATCAGGAAGGCCAACCGCACCTTGTCATGCATCCACAGATGCATCTCAAGCAGGTCCAGGGAGGTGATACTCCCCCTGTATGCAACACTGGTCAGGCCACAGTCGGAGTACTGCATCCAGTTCTGGGCACCGCACTTGAAGAGGGATGTGGACAATATGGAGAGGGTCCAGAGATGGGCCACTCGCATGATCAGGGGGCAGCAGGGCAGGCCCTACGAGGACAGGCTACGGGACCTGAACCTGTTCAGCTTCTACAAGAGAAGGCTGAGGGGGGATCTAGTGGCCTGTTACAAACTAGTCAGAGGGGACCAGCAGGCACTGGGGGAGTCCCTGTTCCCCCAAGCACTACCAGGAGTGACCAGGAATAACGATCACAAGCTGGCAGAGGGTAAATTCAGATTAGTCATCAGGAGGCGCTACTTCACTGTCAGGGAGGCTAGGATCTGGAACCAACTTCCAAGCGAAGTGGTGCTGGCTCCTACCCTGGGGGTCTTTAAGACAAGGCTTGACAATCACCTTGTTGTGGTCATTTGACCCCAGTACTCTTTCCTGCCATGGCAGGGGGTCGGACTTAATGATCTGCTCAGGTCCCTTCTGACCCTACTAACTATGAAACTATGAAACTATCAGTCCTCCATTCTCCGAAACCTCCAAGAACCACCACTAAGTTGTGTCCATTTTAACCCTTCTCCCTCCCCTTAATTGGGGTTTGAAGAATCTCCACTGTACTTCCTACTCGAGAATAAACACTATTTAATCCTTTCTTGTACCTACTCAGTTTCTTTTAAGTTTCTTGGTTTTGTGTCTGTGTAATGTGTGTGTGCATATGTCTGTGTCTGCATATATGTGTGTGTCCTCCCCTTGACTGTCAAAGCATCCCATACTAAGACTTTTTTTTGGGAAAAAGATACAAAAACTAGATTATATCATCTGACAAGACTTTGCAGATGCTAGCAGAATGGGTAAAACACAAGCAAAGAAGATGCTGACAGCTCCATTTCCTCAGAGGAATTATTAGTAGGAGCAATGAGCAGAATTACAATAGAAGATGAACGGTCTATTTCCTTTTAGTCTGATAGTCCCTCCATTAATTTTAAGTTGGACACAGGTGCTCAGGCCAATAGGGTTCCAGAAATAATGATATTAGTAGTGACAGAAAAGCCAGATGGTAAACGAGTAGAATTCAAACTTAGAGTGCTGATCTTATCTTCACTAAGGAAGTACGTGAACTAACTGTAAATAGGTAAATAAAAGAAAAAAGATACAATTTGTAATAGTACAAATAAAGTGTACAATGTTGGTTTCAAGAAAAGGTAAGCCCTCTGTTTCTTCAAGAGAAGACATACATTGAATGAAACAACTGAAGAATTGTTTTAGGACATCTTCTATGGGATACTGCAGGTCTCAACAGAGCACTGAATAATGCTGAAAGATTCCAATATTCACATGATTCATGCCACCAGGAATGTTCCTCTCACCCTAAAAGAGGCAGAAAGATAAGACTTTCTGCTCTGGGAATCATTGATAGGTAACAGAATTCAATGTCAAAAAGGAGTCAAGGAATAAACCCTTTGGATTTGTATAGACCCAAAAGAATTAAGTAGATGGAAAGGACTGTTTTCTGCTATCCACTAGGGTCTTCTGAGGGAAATGACTGATGAAAACTGGTTTGTGTTTTTTTTAGGCCTGAACTATCAATAAGATTCTAGCAGGTGCCTTTAGAAAAGGAGAGCACATCTGTGCATATCTGAAACTCGCTTTAGGGGACATGATTTCCATAGACTTCTGTTTGTATTCAGCAACCAACATATTTCTTCAGGAAATACAGATACGGTAAATGCTGTGCAACAAAACATAGCGTAGACAGTAACACTGAGTAGACATATTAGTGATAGCCTCAAAAAGTGACAAAGGGGTACAAAGATTGCTTGTGAATGACAAAAGATGCCAAGAAAATAATGCCTTATATAGCAGCCTAAATCACCAGTCACAGAGCATGTGAATATTGAATTTCTTCATGCAAAGATGTCCAATAGACATGGGATTCAGATCTCCATCATGCCCTTAAATCTTGCTACTTTCACTTGAAGTTCAGGGAAGAGATGGTTGCTGATTACAATGCTACTTCATTATAACCCCTACTAAAGAACATTCATTGTTATTCAGTGAATTTGTGGTTGATCTGTCCCAACTAAAACAAGGTCCGATTAGACTTTTCCAGTGCAAGCACAATCTAAATTGCATCATTTTAACTTAGTTAAGACTTCAGGCCCAGCCCGATGTCAATACTCTTTTGAAAAGAGAATATCTTGTCAAAGGTCTTCCTACTTGTTAGCACCACAACACATAGTTGGGAGAGTCCCTGTATTTCCAAAGCCCACACAGAAGCCTTCTGCTTCAGTACTGTTCCTGTAGGCTCTCCCACTGCACCCACTACTGCTCTACTCTGTAAAAGATGCCATGTCATAAACAAGCTTCTCTGGAAGCTGCTCAGTAGCTGTCACTCTAAAACTCAAAGGGAGTTAATGCACTTCTCCAGAAATCTAGGATAAGTGTGTGTGGTTGAAAGCAACACTGCACAAAGAAATTCCAGCTTGTTCTGAACAGGCTAGCTTGGGTGCTAAAAGCAGAACTGCCATAAAGGCACAGTATTCTACCTGCAGTTATTTGATAGTTTCATAGTTTCTAGGGTCGGAAGGGACCTGAGCATATCATCGAGTCCGACCCCCTGCCATGGCAGGAAAGAGTATTGGGGTCAAACGACCCCAGCAAGGTGGTCTTTGCCTGGCACTGCAATGAGGAATGTACACATACCACACAGGAAAGAGTAGAGGATAGTAAAAATCAATCCAAAGTACAGAGGCCATGTACACAGACCTTCAAACAACTTAAAACCCACACTCAGAATTTAAAGTGTGCTTAACTTCAGTAATGATGAGTCCTTTGTGCTGGAGTTAATTTCACCAGCCCTTTTTCATCCCTGGGAATTTTCAAGAACTGAATTAATTCCATTCTAAGTGGAAATATACATAAACTATAATTTGTGAAGACCTGACTGAGTTTCAAATACTAGTAGTGATTACTAGGAAAGAAATATCCTGAGAGTTCTGCCAGCAAATCTCCAAACCAGAATATGTTTTTTTTTAAAAAAATGGGTTTTACACTGAAAAATCTACTTATGTACTTCAAGGATAGCTGACAACAAAGGATTTATTTTGAGACAATCTACTCATGGCGTGGCATCTATTTTCAGTTGTGTGGTGTTAAAATTACCTAATTTTTAATCAGTTGATCTCATATAGTTTACATATAAGTTTCATTATCCTTGATTTACATAAAGGGGAATCAAGACATTTAGAAGTGATGTGACTTGTTCATGGTTACTCACCAGGTCAGTGATGAAACAGGTCTCAGGTTTCCCAAGTCCTCCCAGATCTATCAACTAGGAATCAAAACCATTGAATTTATATATGAGCAATATATTGCTTACACAAGCCTACCTGAAGAATGAAGTCTGATGCTTTGCCTTTTCAAATAATATATTTAATTTAACTTCTTATGTTCTGCCAGATGTCAGTGTCTAATCCTAAGATCAAAAGTTTGGCATGTTACATGTTTCCCTTATTTTATATTCTGTACATTCAAGAACACTGCTGCAGCTCATCTTGTATTACAGCTATGTATCATGTCAAGATGCCTCAAAATGATTAAGCATAACATTGTGTGTCATAAATGTGAAATGACAAATCAGAAAAGTGCTGTCACATCCCAAGCACATACATATTTGGCAAATAACAAGTCTGCTAAAAGGAGACTTCTTTTTTTTTGTGCATAATTTGTCTTACAGATACTAAAACTCACTTCCCCAAATGACTTGTGGCCTAACTCAATCACTGCCAGCTCTACCCTTCAAAAATTATGATAATGATTAATTGTGAACAGGAAAATTAATAGTTGAAAGGGATTAAACGCAATGCCATTTCCATTTACTTCAGCATCTTACTGCCTATCAGGTTGTAGGTTGTCTTTACGAGTTTGAAAAAGAAACCAGAATCTACTTTTCAAAATACGTTGACACAAAAAAACAGCAGAAGATCAGTTCTGAGTCTATTTTGCTTTCATCAGAATGTTTGCATAGATGTGAATGATTAGTTAGATATATAATTGGACCATTTACAGATGCAACTATGGGTATTCTGCACAGGACTGTAAAAGCAAAGCAGGTGCATAATTACAATGTGTTAAAAAAACAGAATCATACCATAAATGAAAAATCATTTTTTCAAATTCTTATTGTAAATATTCTGTTATTTGCAAAAATCCAAAAGCTTCAAATATTATGTTTATCTTGATTCATCTATGGTTTACCCTAAGTCCTAGACAACCTGGTTTATTTGAAACATACCATTACCTTCTTTCTTCTTGTTAAAATTTCCTTTAAAAAAATTCTTCAAATATTTATAACTTTTTTTAAATGATTAAATTCCCCCACAGGAAAATATAAGTACCCTATCACACATCCCAAACTATAATCCATTACAATATGCAGACTAAAATGATCAAACCACACTCTTCATAAAGGCCTGCAAAAATTAGATTTGCAGCAATGAAGTCAACATAAAGAAACACTTTGTTAACAAGATCAGGATTACCGGGAAAGACTTTAAAATAGGGGTTGTCAACATACAGCCCCTGGAGACATAGGGGGCTTTGCCTGTGGCTATTCCCATGCTTGCATTGGTGCATTGGAGCTGTGAGGAGATGCACCAAGTCAGGGCAACTTTCAGGTGCATCCATGCCACTGCTGCTCACCCAGCAGGGAGGTGTGAGGGGAAGAAGAAGCACGGATGTAGCTTCCAGCTGCCTGATCCTGGAGCAATTCTCCACTGGAAGCTGAGGTGCCAGCTAAAGAGTGGGGATGCCAGGAGAAGTGGTAGTGGCATAAGCTTAGCTCATCCCACCATTGCTGACATACTTCCAAAACCATCTGGCCTATATCAGACCAGAGCCCAGTTGTTCTGGCCTGCAGCTTGAAAAGGTACTGGTTTTACAATAAATTTAAGCTGTTCATCATGATTTATCCCAGAAACGGTAGGTGGGGGGGAGGGCATCCAAAACCATTTTCCTTTATAATGTGCAGTCATGGTATTAAAGTGTTGAAGAATCAATGCATCACTGAAAGGTGACTATTATATTGACTATTATATTGTGTTTTGTTCACGCAGGGAAAAAAATAGGTTTAGGAAAATTCCATTGCTCTCACTCCTCTATAGGCTGTCATGTTGGATCTTTCTTATTGCATTTATTCATCAACATTGAAAGCTTTCAGTGACCACTTCGTATACTTCAAATTCAAAGAAAAAAGATGATAAATTTTATTCAGTCTTAAAATGAATGTTATCTTCCATAAAAGTAAAATCTTTGATAGAAGGCAATTCATATTCCCATATAACCTTAGTAATAATTTACAGCTGTAATAATTCTACTTTCACTACAGTGACATGCCCTGCTGGATGAATAGAATTTTGTAATAAAATAATATGCCAATATGCAGGAATTACACTCCAGAAATAACAGAACTAATTAGGTATATCATTGTGAACAGACTTTACATACAGAAGAAAATGCTACTGTCCCTATTACAGAAAAAGGAAACTTGGCAGCACAGACCCAACAAGCTTCAGATAACAAAGGGCCTGTTTCTCTGCAATGTCAAATATGTCTTACTCGGTTCTGAACAAACTTTAAGTCCTGTTAAAGATGTCCAGCTTTCAGCTCCCTAGGAAAAGAAATTTCTTAACATTTTGAAGGACTGAGCTTTAAGTCATAACGATGATTTGTAAGTATAGTATATAATAAAGTTGCTTAGCATCAGTTTAAAATGATGAGCTTAGATGTTACTATTATCTAAAAATTGGTACTCATCAGAAATTTTCCAATTGACTATTCATCAATGCCCATTCATCAAAATTAAGGTCTTCTATCTGACTATCTTGATTTCAATTAAAGCAATTCCTGCTCCTAAACCCACAGCTTCACAGGACTTTTAGACTGGCCTCTGCGTCTTTGCCTGGTGGGTTGCTGGTACTCCTGACAGCTCAAGGAGGTTTGAAAATTTTCACATGAAATGTCAATTTAACTTTCTTATAACAACATTTTATTATTTCCATTATGTGGGAAATATCAGTATTTAGAGAGACATACACACACACATACACAGTTTCAGCATTTTGTACACAACTGGAATCCTGTTTTTTCTAGCCAAATTTACTTAAAGATTAACCGGTCTTTTCCCTTGGGCCTTCTTGCTATGCCAAGTGAAACTTCTGAACGGGACATTTGTGCCAACAGATACATGCATCTGCACACAAAATATAAAGTATAATCAGGCCTGAAGAAGGATGTTTTGTACTGAAAAACCTTGTCTAGAATCACTCCTAACCATGTAGCTGGGTCAATTAAAAATATTAGTCTTCAAAATGCCCTTGCCTCTCACATGCAAACTGTCCAGCCCCTGATGCATTTAGATTGGAAATTAGAAGATAATCTCTAGTCATTGGAGAAGTACGCTTACAGAATAGGCTTCTTGTACACATAGAAAAGGAAAAATCCAGCACAAGTTTTAAGGAGTTAAATCAGTTTATGAAGGGGATTATATGATATGGCTACCTGTGACTGTAAGGGACTGGATTTTATTACTCAGGAGGTTCCCTGTAGTCCTAGGTACTGTGTTTGTACATAAGCATTGCAAACAGAGCATCAAGTAAAAAGAGCACCAGTAAAAAGGTTGCTAAGTCATGCACTCAAAAGTTCAGAAATGCCTCTGCAACCAGAATAAGGAATTGTTGTTCATATGCATTTAATGTCATGAGCATATATTTTTAAATGATCTTATGGTCCTAAATATCAAGGGTTATCTTAGTTTTCATTAAAAATAAATATATAAATAAAGAAAAAGGTGCCTAACTATGTAGTCTATTAATTTTACATATCTATGAGCATTTCACACAGTTTTAAAAATGCTGTTTTTATTTTCTATAAAATGAACTTGAATATCCAATCCAAAGGATTAAACATATAAACAACTTGGGGCACAGACAGCAGTGCAGCTCTCCACTGCAACTTGAAAACATTTTGCAGGAAGCTTTCTGAGTTACAACAATCCCTGGACCAAACAGAAGTTCACTGTTGGTTATAGGGGAGAGGGAAGGGAACCTAGCTGCTGGCTGGGAGCCTGCAGCTGGTTTCACCTAGCAGTGTGCCTCCTCCCTACCAGCCTGTCCCTGTTTTCAGAATGGGATGGGGGAAGGAGCTCCTTTCTTGGGATTCCCCAGCTGGTGCTGGAGGGTGTGATGGGTGAATTGGAGCCCTGCTTCCTCTCCCACCTTGGGCTGGGCTCAAATACAACTCCAGCAGGGAATGAAAAAAACACAGACTCTACTCCTTCGGCTTCCTTTCCCCCCTCCCATCCTGAAAACAGTTCAGAGGCTGGTAGGCAGGTAGACACAAGTTACAGAAGATGATATGTTTTGAAAAATCTTAATCTGAATCCTCATTCAATGACATGAGGGTTCAGATTTTTGCCCAAATGACCATTATTGAAGCTGTCTGCAGCTATGCACTTATGTTTTGTCATGGCTATAGACCACTTTCTGTGTCAACATCAGGAGGAAATTGTCTTCTATATGTTGTCACTTCTGCCTGCACCTTTGGAAGAAACTGTCAATAGAGCTTAGATATTTTGAAAATTCCAGCCCAAGACTCCAAAGGCAGGTCTATGCTGCTTCCACCCTTCTCAGGAGAACATCTAAGAAAAATCCACACTGCTTACCCATTCCACATACAACAAACCTAGAAACCAGGTGACGAAGTTTTCTGGACAACACTTCTCATCACTTGTCTTGAGAACTGTATCTGGCATGCCTGGCCCACTCTTATGGAGGGTTTTCTGCTTAATTTACAGATTTAGCATTTGTAGCAGAAGGTGGGTAGGATGCACATCTCCATGGTGTTCTTAGGAACGCTGCAGAAGCAATGCAGGTCTGTTTTTATTGATTACTCACATACTTGAAAGTCAGGCACATGTTTAAAAACTTCACATAAAAAATTGAGACATGGATAACAATACTTACCCTTTCTACAGAATGAGGAAGGATTTTTTTTTTTGCCACAGGTCCAAAATTAATCTATTATTTGCTTAACTGCGATTCAGTTGAAACACCATCACAGATGAAGCACACAGAGAAAATATACTCTTTTATGAAAACCTTATTTTAGCTTTTTTTAAAATTCCTTTGCTATTTCTTTAATCTAAAATACAATGAATTAATTCTAAATGAATCTCTTTTTTCTTTCTGCATGAAAGATGATAATTTTAGCCCTCTTCATTACAAAAGCAGCCTTAAAAATGTAAATCATTAAGATTAAAAGATTATCACAGTGATATATAGAAAAGTTACAAGTAATCTGATGTCTTTCCTACAAATGTCCAGAGTCAGCTATTCAAAATTTAAAACCTAGGGATTTTGTGGAATTTCACAGAGAAAAAGAAGAACCAGTACTGTACATTATGATTTCATTTAATTGAATCACTTATATTTACTTAGACTACAACGACTGCTCACGTGCATCTGAAGACAGATTGTTGGCTGTTAATTTATAGGTGTGAATGAAACTATAACAATATTAAGATTTCTAAGTAGAAGTACTGTTAAAATGTGTGAGCCAGATTCCTCATTCAGCTGTTAACTCTTATTACAGCCTGTGAGGCCCCACATACAGTAATATATATAGAGTATAGCAAGCGAAGCTTCTAAGTAGTATTTTATTTTATTCTGATTCTATTCTATGTGAACAAGTAATTATATATTCTAGATAATATGCCTTCCGGTGAAATGACATACACACTTGAGTGTTTATATATGATCGGCTTTCTTAATATAACATTGAGCCATAAGATATATGAACTGAAAATATGAAAAAGGAACAGCTGAGAGAGTGATGGGGAGGCTGAGTTTTAAAAAAATCTCCTTCAGGAAATATCACGCTGTAATTAAGATAATCCCCCTGCTACTTTTAATTTTAAACATTTTATAAGTAATGTTGTACTTGCAATATGCCTTCCAAACTCTCTTAAAAATGATCTCTTAAAAACAGTCTACAACAACAACAGATGGCAAGCAGCAAAACAACAACAAAATCCTCTGTTTCAAGTTCCATCTGACTTGACAGAAATAACTGTACTGAATTAAGTAGTGTCAGTTAAGTGAAAGGTATTAAAAAATGTAATTCACCTAGATCCATTAAATACAAAGGCCAAGGCAGTCATCTTAAGAAATACATCATAAATGTGTTTCTATTTGCTCTCTTTTATATCAGCTTTACCTTTAATTTTCAAATCCAATGATGATTATCAACAGATGATTCAGGTAATTAGGGACAGATGAGTAGTGACATGATTGCAATTGCTTTTTTCCCAGAGAAAACTATGTGATGTAGAGAAAAAATGATTTAAATTAGAGCCAAATGCCTTCTCTTAAATACAGAATAATTAATTTTGTTATTGAAACTAATTAGAATAATCACTTTGTTAATGTTATCAAGTATACCAATGACATTTATTCCTAAATGATCAAATGTCTTTTAAAGGGAATGTTCATGTTAAAATTGACCTTCCCTTGCAAAGCAGACATCCTCACGTGATTGAGAGTGACAAATTTATTGAGATACAACTATATATTGTTTCTGGTTTGCCCCATACCCTGCTAGTTTAGTTAAACTAAGTGACTCAGTTTTTGATAAGTTTAATTTTGGCATTCTCTCCCAGTGCCAGGATATTGCAGTGTTTGGCTAGAAGAAAAATATTATTCCATTTAAAATCAAGAATTGCACTGTGCCCTTTAAGGTACCATCCTGCTTTGGGAGTTCAGTCCCAGAGGAAGCTGAAGAATCATAAAAGATTTCTAATGGGAAAAAGTGAAGAGGAAAAACTCTGCGTAACCCTTAGGGAGTGATTTCATTGCACTATATAGCAACCTGCCACCAGAACAGGAATGAACAGAGCTGACAAATACAGGCAGACTGCAGACTCACAAAGCAGGACATTGACAGCCAAGAACAGAGGCCACATCTTTTAGTTTCCAATCCACTAGTCTATGTCCTATATAACACTCTTTCTTCTATCACTTCCCACCTATTCTGTAGAGAGTATAAAGATTACATAGGATTACAAAGGATGACATTGTGTTTAGCCCCTATGGAAATGTACAAGATGGATGTTCCTTCTGTCTTCTCTCCCACATTCCTTGTGCGGTGTGTGTGAATCCAGGATCATGGTGAGTAATGTACAGTCACATCCCCTTCTCCTCCAGTCTGGATGCTCTCAGTGCAGCTTAATTTGAGCTTTGCATGGGCTGTAAGTTCTGAGCTCACCAGGATCTGGTACAAAATTTTGATATTCTGGTCTAACCTAAACCAATTAAATCTGATACCTCATCAATCCAAGCCTCCCTAAGTCCAGGATCAGTCATCTGTAATGCCTCTTGCCTCATGAGGCTGGCGGGGGGGGAGGGGTGAGGCACCGGGACCACACACAGGCAGTGGTGGTGTCAGCAATGAGGAAGTGGTGGCAGTGAGCAGGGACCACCTGCAGGTGACCACAGTGACATCAATGGCAAGGGCGGGCCAAATGGGGACTGCTCGCAGGTAGCCACAATGGTGTGTGTGGGGGGGGTGGTGAGCGCCAAGTGGTGATCGGTAACCACCCACAGACGCTGCCGGCAGTGTTGGCAGCGGGGGGAGCTGGCGGTGGCAAGTGGTCACCACTGCTTGCCCTTCCTTTCATCCTTTAACTGGGAAAAGAAGGAATGAGCAGAAGCCCCTGCTTTCACTCAGCTCTGAAGCCTAGGGGATCAGTAATGTCACCGTCACTCACCTTCTCTTTTCCATATGCTCACCCTCTGGGCTTCAAAACCCTCTAGGCTCCAAAACCCTTTAAGCTCCAAAACCATGTGAAGGCATGGGCTCTGGCTGGAGACCATACCAATCAGATTGTGAGCTCAGAGATTCGTAAAATACACACGCCGGTACTATCCTGACAGTAACCCATTGCCCCAGTTTTGCCCGTGTTACCACAGGACAGATGCCCTATTGCTTTCTTTGGTCCCTCCAATTCCTTTACCCCTGGTGTGCCACATTTAGGGAGTCCTAGATTCTGGGAACATATTTAGGCAAGTTGTCTCCAGTTGTCTAACTTCCCCGGCCATTATGACTGACTACAGGGTTACCTATATACCACTCCCATTAGCTACAATTCAACTACTGCATTAGACCAGTTCACTCCAAAGACACCTCCATGCAAATCAGCTCTTCGAATGACAAATACAATGGTTTTCACTGATTATTACTCAATTCTGTTGCTTCTCCCCACCCTTTAGAAGTTAGTGAAAAACTATGACTTATCTGTTAGGCTTGTGTGAATAGGGAAGTTTTCTATTCAGATTCGAGTTCAGTCGATTCAAAGGAAAGTGATTCAATTCAGAGATTTGGATCGCTGTCTCAAATTGATTCAGCTGAATTGGCTTCAGAAGATTTGGCGCTGATTTGGAGAGATTCAGAGATTTAGCCATAGACTGAAACACCTATAACTTTGTCATTTGGGGGCTGATTTCAATAACAGTTATAGGGATGGTAGCCCCTTCTGAGGGCATGAGACCTGCCGTGATTCAAGGAAATAGGTGTAGGGGTTTCACTGCCAGGAGAAACACAGGTTTCTTTTTTAAAAGTGTGTGTGTGGGGGGAAATCTAAGAACAAATATAAATTGAAATAAATGGATTGGATAGGGATAAGTAGAGGGATTCTACTTATTAAGCTATATCCAATCCTTTCCAAAAATGGGAAGTAGCAGAAGACTTAGTAGGTAGGAAGGCAAGCCAGTCCAGTACTTTTCAGACACTGTTGCTCAGGCAGAAACAGTTCACAAAAGGAACAGAAAGGCTGCAAACAGAGGCTTATGTGCGGTTTGTAAGTCCCTCCCCCAGAGCACTGTGATTGGAAGGGGACTCAGGAAAAGATCACAGTTACTGGCTAACTATAGATTTCAGTCTTTCTCCCCCTGCTCCCCATCCCTTTTCTCTGTTTCTGTCCTCCGGAAAGTGGAGCAATTTGTTTCAGGTTAGATACTATTTAAAACAAGGTACAAATATGTCCCCAAGAAGATGTGAAGTAAGTAGCTGACCTATGGCAAATGCTTACCTTCCTCTGCCCCCAGTATTCTATATGTAATGCAAGATTGCTGTGATTCTAGGCCCTTATTCCAATTTCAGCTGCATGGGAAGGACTGTAGAGTTAGTCAGAAATTTTATGGGAAATATTTTCATTGAAAAAATGCATAATGATTCAACCCAAAATAATTAATCAGAAGTATATTGGATTTGCCAAATTGTTCATGAATCTGCTGAGCCTGGATAAGTGTCCATACCTTCAGTGTCTGTGTACACTCATGCCAAGGCTTCCAGACTCATAGCCAAAGAGGCAAGGGGATAGAAAGGACCATTATAACCTGGCTATCTCAAAACCCCTTTCCTTTATACATCAAGACAATGAATAGTCAATATATAGCATGTTTCATGCAAGCAGGGTGCAGGTATGTCATGTGAGGATGAAAAAGTCAGGTAAAAGAAAAGGAGCAGAAATCATCAGAACATACCTTTGCAATGAAAAACTAGGGTTAATATTAAAAGACATTGTGAAATTTTCCATCTTCTTAGTTACTAAAACACTTCTTTTCACTGAACTTCCACATACGCTAAATATACAGTTTGCCTTTTCCAGGAGAACAAGTGTGAGACAGCATTGGCAGCATACTTTCAAAGCTGTGAAATCTCTCCTTGTATGGACACTTGGGGAATTCATTATCAACTTCATCTTTCTTCTCTAAAGATAGTCTTCCTTCAGGGAAGGAAAACTCCAATCTGCTGTTGGACCTTTGATAGGTCTCTCAGGGATTACCAGTACGTAAATGTCATGTACTCTGTTCAGTGTGATAATTATATTACTATTTGGAATTCAATTTAAATGTTTATCAGTTCCCTGTTTATGTTTATAACAACAGATTTTTGAACTCCAGTTGATATAGTATAAATAATCATTTTAGGTATAATACTGCTTATAATGTCTTACCTTTTATTGTAATCATTATTTGTCTTGCAGTGGGCCCCAGGCTCATCTTAGGTAATGCATAAAACATAAAATGGAGTTCATCACCTTGAAGAATTTATAATTTAAGTATAGGATGAAACTAACAGCTGCATATAAGCCATAGCACCTGGTAAGAGCAAGATGATTACTATCAGTATGATATAAACAGAGCAATGAGATTACAAAAGTTATGCATTTTCAGTACATTGCTAAGATATCTTTTATAATGTGCACCCATCCGTTAAGTGTTGTGTGATGTTAAAGGTGAGACCTGAAAAGAAAGCAAAGAACAAATTAAAAGGAGGTGGTAGGATGGGTGGCTTACAGGAGGATAGGGAATGATTGCAGGCAGACCTGGACAGACTGGAAAGTGGGCAGTACACAACAAGATGCAGTACAACAGGGACAAGTGCAGAGTGCTGCACCAAGGGCACAAAAATATCCAGCACACCTACTGGCTGGGAAGTGACCCTCTCAGCAGCACAGAAGTGGAACAGGATCTTAAAGTCATAGTGGACTCCAAGATGAACCTGAGTCATCAGTGTGATAAAATCATCAGCAAAGCATGACAAATAGGAAAAAGGAGGTGATACTTCCCCTTTATGTGGCATTGGTCAGACCACAGTTGGAGTACTGCAGGCACTGCACTTCAAGAAGGATGTTGATAGATTCAAGAGGGTCCAGAGGAAGGCTACTCGTATGGTTAGGGGCTTACAGGGCAAGCCCTATGAGGAGAAACTGAGGGACCTGGACCTCTTCAGCTTCTGCAAGAGAAGGCTGAGAGGTGATCTTGTGGCCACCTGCAAATTCATTAGGGGGATGCAACAAGGGATTAGGAGATACTCTGTTCACCTGTTGTAATGGAACAATGGTCACAAACTGACAGAGAGCAGATTTAGGCTAGATATCAGGAAAAACTTCTTCACAGTAAGGGTGGCCAACAATTGGAATGGGTTTTCAAGAAAGGTGGTGCTCTCCCCTACCTTGGGGGTCTTTAAGAGAAGGCTGGATAGGCATCTGGCTGGGGTCATCTGGCACTCTTTTCTGCCTAGGGAAGGGGTCGGACTCTATGAGCTGTTGAGGTCCCTTCTGAACCTACATCTATAAATCTATGAATATCCGTTATTCTGTGGTAATTGTGTGCCTGCTATCATTTCATAGTTACCTCTGGGACCTACTTTCTCACTAAAGTGAAACTCATATAGGCCCTTTAAAAACCCCAGTCTATATCTGTGTGTATTGTTCAAATGAACATGATTTAGGGACAAAAGTAATCCAGAACATAGGCAGATAAAAGTTGAGTCTTCGTCTTACCTAAATTGGCAGCCAGATTTAGTATTATAGAGACATTGGCTTTCTAAAATATTGCACAGGAGTTGTAAGTGTCTCAAAATGAGATCCAAAAGGCCAATATGCTGTGCAGAAGACAACCTAAAATCAAAACATTCAGCATGTAGTTATCTAGATATTAGCCAATAAAGGAGTCCTGACACCAGAAATGACTCTTAAATTCCAATGCTCATTTCTCTTATTCTTGGGTAGAGGAAGACATCTTCCTCCACCATCTCCAGCAGGCACTTCCTACAGGATCCTTTGCCTTTTCTTTCAAAGGGCAGAAATCACTCTTTTCTTTTCAAACAGCTACTGGAGAAGAAGGAAGTCCCCTACTCTTAATTAATACCAAATGCTGACTGGGCACTTAACAAAATGGAAGACGTGTATTTAATTTGTTCCTCCACTTAACGGGATTCAAATATGCATCTCCCACAAAAGTGCTCTAAACAGTCTCCATCCCTTCTAATGGAGCTGTGCTAATATTCAGGTAAAAATTCACAGTCCCTTTGGCTAAAGAGAGAAAGAGGAAGGGAGGAGGGAGGGAGGGAAGTAACTTCATAGTCTATTGATTAGGTGCTCAGCTAGGAAAGAGGAATCCTGGGTTCTGTGCCCTGTCCCAGGCTCTTTTCTGTTCGTCACATTTGGCAATCACTCCAACACTCTTTGAAGCAGGAATCAGTGCTCAAGACTCCCTCTTCCCATGACAATGGCTAGATTGCAGTCATCACTCATTGTGTTCTTCCTAGTTACTCTTTTAACTTCTAAACTGTAATGTAAAGGAGGTATGCATGGAAGGGACATGTATCACCACACCTCCTAGCCATGGAAGAGGTGACTTCTATGTTTTATGTGAAGCTTCATTCACTCAGCATTTATTAGGAATTCTCTGAGAACCTGACTGACAACCCAGGCAACTGACATAGACAAGTGCTTAGGTTCTGGAGTCAGATGGAAAAAGATACTGTGCTGGTCAACCCCCTGACACACCTCAGGTACATGCAGTGGTGTATCTCTAGGCCCAGACATTTAAAACACCTAAGGTAGAATCAGTCCAAGTTACGTGGTTTTCTTGAAGTGGCAAAGTTTATATCAGTAGCAAACAGAGCACACATTAGCCTTTGGCGGCGGTGGGGTGTGGGGGGGAACAAATCTTAGACCAAGTTCTGCTATTTTTAAACCATTCTGTGTGCACCAAACTTCTGTTCTATCATGATTATAGATCAGTTCCCTACCACTTATATTGGTAAAAGTGTCATGTCTGTACCTGGCCCTAGATACATTTAAAAGTCAAAAGACAGGGTATTTAAAAGGCACTGATGTGCTTCCAGGGGTAATGGACAACCAATCAGGGGTTTTCTGATCTCAAGTTTGGACATAAATGTTAATATACCAACATGTGCAAATTTATGTTTTTAAATCCTATACTGGATGTGGCCCTTATTAAATATCTAAGAAGTTTCTGACGCCATTTATTTTTTGGCTTTCATCTGTATAGTAGTCCAGCTGAAGAGATTTGTATCTTACCAACTTTTTCATGTGTTCCAAATCACTCTTTTAGAGCTTATCAAGTGAAAAGGCATGTTATGATCCCTTACCATAAAGAGATGCTCATTTATTTTATGATATGTCTGTTTTTACAATTGGCTTATAAATTCTTTGTCTGAAGATGGGCATCTCACTATGCTCATAAAAGCAGTTTCACAAAGAAATACAGAAGAAAATGTTTCATTCTGAGAGTCGTATGCTATAAAAAAATGAAAATGGTTATCAATTTTCATCCTTGTAGAGTATTAGAAATTATACCAAGCTGCTAATGTTTGCCACTGCCACAAACTTAGGAATAAATGCTTCTTTATGGAGAAATTGACCTTAAATAAATTACTTTTGGAAAGTTGTGGGTCAAACTTCACAACCTCAGACTCTTATATTCAGGATAAATAAAGTAATTTAGTCTTTATGAAGGGAAGACAATTCTTTCTTGACAAAATGATAGAACTAAGATTGAGTTCATGTGCACTTGGAAAATGATGGAAACAACAGCTCACTTTGGAGCTGAAAATATTGAAGTTTTCATAGGTTTTCTTAGTTATCATAGTGGTCTTATGTCTCTGTTAGTTAATTTTTAATCTCCCTTTTAATATTCTAGGTGTTAAACATTCACAGGAGTAAGTCAGAGGGAAATTGATGGTAAGGTACAAATCAGATTAATGTGTAAGAAGACATTGGTTGACATTCCAAAGTCAACCTTCTCTACTTACTATGTTTGAATGGGGAAATAAAAATCAACTGTTCATTTCAAGCAGTGAATGGTTTTGAGCACTCTTTTTCAGATTTTTAGGTAAAAGCATTGAGATTGAAAAGAAATGTAACTGTGACAGCTTGCAAACCAGAAAATTTGGTAAATGATAATGAAGGAAGCATGTAGAAATGTAAAAGGTTAGGTCACACCATCTAGTTTCTATCTATAACACATTAGACTGCATCACAGATGACTATAATGGACTGAAAAATCCACTAGGGTTCATACATTATAATCTCACAAAAAAACAACTTGGACATAGAGTCCAGAATTTTCATTAGATACATTACACACAAAGGCAATACAACAGATACAGCAAGATTTTAGCATATAAGTACCCAAAATAAAGAAAGAGTTTCAGTATGATTCACAAAACTGATAATGTGTTAGCTACTGATCAGGCTTCAGAATTTAGCCTGAGGAATGTGATCCAGTGTCCTTGACATTTATTTTGTTTGCTTTGCTGCTGTAAGGCATTGTAGCACACTAGATGATCCAGAACCAGAGACAGAGATATGAAATCTCTATTATTAACAATGATTTATGAATAATATATTATCATTAAAATTGTTAATTACCATGAGATAAAAAGTAGGTCTGAGTTGAGTATGCTCCCAGAAAAAAGTTTTCAGACTTGACTGGTCAGATTAATGTAACCAATTGTCTTCCTTTATTGGCCCTGAAGGTACAAAAAACTTACAGGTACAAAAAACTTACACTACAACCACAATGGTTATCCAAATAGCATGAGTGCATTCTGGGGGTTGATTTCTTGTAGATATTAGAACAGTATGGAACTGCCTGAGTGTAACAATCATCATGTTCTAAAATAATCCGTATGTATGCATAGAGTTGCATGAAAAACGGGAGTACTTCTTGAACTCTCTTCCAACACCTTCTATGCCATCTATAATGCAGAACAGGGCAGTTAGATACACAGGCACTGAGAATTAATTACCTCTATATTAAGAATAATCTATTTTGATTGCAACACTAAAAATCACAAGTGCAACAACCTTTTACCATCTGTTTTCAAAAAGTAAATGACTATTTACTGTATTCTTTATAATTAATGGAGACCAAAGTACTTACTGTAATGAATGTCAATAAATACCCTCTACTATACAAAAAACTTTTCAAATCTCATTAAAATGTAAATGGTGGGAAATGTTAATGAATGAAGGGAGTCTGCTAATTACCTTAGTGTCTCAAATAAAAGTGAACTTTGTTTGATGAATTAATATTAGTTCCTCATTAGGATGTCCTAATAACTGAAAATAATTAATGCTTTGGCTAATAGGCTGAAAATAAATTATAAGTATTTACTTGTTCCACGCATTGACAAACATCCTTAATAATAAATGATGGACCGATCAAGAAAACATATTACCTTCCAAAGGAAAACAATCATAAGCAGTAGAACCTGAATAATGCGATTCTGAACATACAGGAATTTGATATAACACTCTTATGGATTTTTAAGACCAAATAATACTATATGTATCGGACTTGATAATATTAATATACTTGTTCAATCCTGCAATGAGTGTTGCACAGGTATCTGTGCCCACATTGAACCCCACTGTAGTAACTCGGGCTCAAAATAGGTGATATAGCTGCAATTGTTGGCACTATAGTTCCCTCCTCCCCTCCCTTGCCCCACCCCAAAGGATACATTTGCTACAGAGCTTAAAATTACCAAAATATAATGATTAACCTGTGGATTTGTACCACATTCTGTGAAAGCCAGGCAACAAGTTTGGAAGCCCGGAGGCAAAAGGAAGAGGTTGACCCAGACAATACTGTGGCAAGGAAGTTTGGCTCCTAGGGCAAAGCCTGCAGTAGCAGCCCACCCTGACCCCACATATAGCTCTGGGAGGCACATGCCTCCCCCCTCCATGCTTGCCTGGGAGTTTATACAGTGGTGGAAGCTGTCCTCCCCTTGTCCCTGAGCGCCTGCAAATGAGCTGCTCAAAGCTCCATCTCCTGCCCTGCCCTGCCCTGCCCTGCCCTGCCCTAGCTGGGCAGTGCCTGTTGGTGTCCCTTAGCTTCCGTGCCAGGGGCAGTCACCTCACTGCCCTCCACCTTGCTAGAGCTCTGGACCCAGAGAGGGGTTTACCAACATGTAGCCCACAGGATCTGTGCCAGGGCTAGGAAGCTTTCAGCTGTGCCCAGGCTGGTGCTGTGTCTTCTCCCCACCCTTCCAGCTATGGTGTGACATGAGTTAGATGTTTTTTGTTTGCACCCATGCCAGAAGCAGGGAGCTGAGAGCTGTGCCCATGTTAATACCACTTCTCTCCACCCAGCCATCTTTATCTGTGATGTGAGTGCAGATTCCAGCCAGGAGAGAGCTGTGCAATGACCAGGTATCTTCAAACTGTGTCTATGCTGTCACAGCTTCTTTTCTCCCCCACTGCAGTATTGGTACAGCTTCCAGCCAGTAGGGTTATGCACTAGGTCTTGGCACCTTCCAGCTGTGCCTATGCCACAGCTGAGGAGGAGAAAACGGCAGCAGTGAGAAGTATCAGTAGTGCAAATACTGTTGCAGATGCATGATCCCAGTACAGGTCCTAGCTGGAGAATGCACCTTTGCCATCAGAAAATGGGGTAGTGCAAGTGGTGGAAGCTGCCTGGCCATAGTGTGGGTGTAGGGACAGTCTCTACCACTGACATGCCACAAAAGCTACCTGGCACACGCTAGACTGGAACTGGGCTGCTCTGGCCTGGTTTAGAGGAACCCTTTATACCACTTTGAAGTGAGAAGTAACACTGGAGAAATTAGTATTTTGGACAGATTAAGGAAACTGACCTGGGATACAAAGACTGATCTATTATGCACTAGAAAGTAAATAATTAGATTGGACTGAACTGGATCAGTTTTAATAAGCACACAAAGTGGCAGGTAACTACTAAAGCACTATGGTTATAGGCATCTCCTGCAAGCCCATCCCAAGGGTAAACTACTAGGCAACATGAGGGACACAGGAGGCAGTAATCTCAGCCCACTGAAACAAATGAGGCAGAGGGCACCCAGACTAGAACTACCATGAACCTATGAAACAGCCTACTGCTAAACCTACCTGAAAAATAAAATATTTATTTAATTTTTCCAGGGGAAGAAAGTCAGCCAAATTAAACATTTTCTGCCTTAAATATTTGACTGTATAGAAAACTCATTTTGTTCAGGGGAAAAATGACAAAATAATCCTTGATCAGCTACAATTTTGAACTTCTAGGATTTTGCATAATTCTTTATTAATTTGTGGGGATCTGCCCTCCTCCACTGTAAAGACAACTCATTTCAAGTGGTCTTGATTGTCCTGGGTTTTGATCTGGTTTTAAACAAAAGCAACACAGCCGTTTACACACAAAGTTCTTCCAAACTGCATTGCTGTACCACTTCCAGCAAGAGCTCAGAGCTTAACAGACTTGCCCCTGGAATGACCTCTAATTAACTTGACTTACCTGCATTAACTGACAGATGCACACAGTGATATCCCAGAAAGAAGTATTAGCACATTCTATCTCGCATGTTTCACAGGTACTTAAACTGGGACAAAGGACTTGTACATCTGTAAGATCCAGAGAGAAGTGGGATGTCAGTTCATTCATACTTCTAGTAAATTTATATGGTCAGGGTACTTTTGCCTTACTAAAATCTAAAACCTAAGGATCAAAAGTAAAAATAAACTCAAAACTCTAATTCACACATGAGTTCAAGCAAAATATGCATATAAGTTATATCCTCCCCTAACATTTACCAGTTGCCTGATTTACAATTTTTTTCTTTATTATTTAAATTGATCAAAAAATGCCTTTGTTCATGACTTCCCCTTTCCTTTCCCTCCATCCCCCAATAGCATTCATCCTCATATACTCAAATAACATCCAGGAATATACACTCTTATCACTACATTTGGCCCCAATTCTGCAAGCACTTTCCTCCTAGAAAAGGTTTCCTGAGTGTACTGATATGCATATTTTGCAGGACTGGTTTTTTGGAATGAGAGAATAATCATACTGGTGGATAGTGATACTCCTTAGTCCCATTGCTGAGATGTTACCTGCAAAAAGTCACATATCTATCTAGGTATCCAGTAGGCCTGTGCAAACAGGCAGCTATTCGATTCAGCTTCGGATCCAGCTGCTTCAGATGCCAGCAATCCGATCTGGAGCTCTGTATCAGTTTCCCGCATTGATTCAGCTGAAGTGGCTCCAAAGGGAGGAGACTTGGCAGACTTTGTGGCCTCAGCAGGGGTGACCACTCCTGCAGTTTTCACCTGCCTGTGGGTGAAAACACGAGATATGAGTTTTGCTTTCAAGAATTTGGGGTACAGTTCCCCACAAACCTCTGCACCTATCTTCTTGAAACTAGGCAAGCTTCATGCTCTCAGCAGTGGCTACCAACCCTGCGTGTTTCATCCAAATCAGATATAAAACAACAAAGTTATAGATATTTCATTGATTCCCCATTATATCTTATAGCCGGATCTCTGAAGCAGCTCTGAAACTTTTCTGAAGACCTTTGGAAGCTCTGAACTGGTTCAGAAAGCCTAAAGAAGCCAGCACTTTGATCCAGACATGCTGCTTTGGCATCTGAAGTGTCCAAATCTCCTCCGGATCTGAAATGCGGTCCGAAGCCTCGCAGATCCCTATTATTTAAGTTTTAGCTGTATTGGTCTAGAGGAAAAGGCAATCAGGACTCATAGTAGAGATGATATCTTTTATTTTGTTGGTCTAATAAAAGATACCATTTCTTGTATGAGTCCTGACTGACTTATCTATCTATACACCATATATGTGAGATAAAATGTGATGTCCTCAACAATCAGTATTTATGTTATCATTCATAATATCAATGGTAACTGTTTTTCTAGAACAGGCAATCCTTCGACTTAATGACACAATTGATTCCTGAATACCGTGTCTTAAGTTGAAACATTGTAACTTGGAACCAATTTTCTCATAAGAAATAATGTTATAAATGGGGGATTGGCTGCTGAACCAAGGCCCAATACCCTATTTTCACCAAAAATACCCCAGAATTTTGTACTTAATCAATTATAGATGAGTAATATAGCTACATTAACATATTTATATTGTAAATCAATCATATTGATTTGGAAGGACTTCTTTGAGGTGACTTTGCTGGGCTTTTTGTGAGGCTCTTGGTTGGACTTTTTGAAGGGTTCTTGGCTGGAGTTTTCTCAGGAGTCTTGGCTGCAGGTTTTTCTAGAGTCTTGTCTACTTTCTTAAAAAAAGTGTCCTGGGAAGTTTGGACAGATGTTCTCCAGGTAAATGAGCAACGCATCAGATCAAGCATTGTAAAGTCAAAGCTGATGTCATAAAGTTGAAACAGGGTGTCAATTTATAAATGTTGTAAGTGCAAAATGTAATAACTCGAAATGTTGTAAGTAGAGGACTGCCTGTAATATGTTTTGGCTGATATCATACCATGCAAGATTACAAAATGGTATTTGAAATTGCAGCAGCAATTTAAATAGGAATGACAAAAAGGAAGCAATCACATTTTTCAACAAGGATGCCAGGATAATTTCAGTAGCCACACTTCTATCAATAAATAAATAATTAATAAACAATCAAAAGAATACTGTGTCTTGCTTTCATCTGCATAGAAACCTCAATCAGGTGAATCCAAATGAAAGAGAATAATTTATGTGCCAACATTTCACTGTGGGGCATGAAGATGATGCAGGGGGCAATGATTAGATGTTTCTTTACATGCTTCCCAGCTGGTGACTATGTAAAAGCCTGGTGCTGTGAAATACACTCAGGTGACTTGTTTCTGTTCCCCATAGTAAACACCAACATGCAAGACTTCCACTTTATGTGCTAATAAAACCTATGATGAACCAAACTACAGCTCAGATATTTCATTTCTGTTAAAGAGAAGCTATGTCTTTTCATAATTTTGGACCCCTGTAGCTTATTGTCCAAGCTACCAATCCCATCAGTGGAAAAATAATGCTCCAAAAAGTAAGATCTGCAAAATAATTTTTTTTATCTGTGCCATTTCTGCCCTACAATAGAGATTTTATGGCAGTCTTTCAATAATTTACCATATCATGTTTACTATGGTCTATAAATCACATGGATAACATTCTATGTCAAGGGGCAAAACAACATTAAGTGCTTTTGACTTTTGTTGCTAGTTCACCATTCTTTTACAGAATGTGTTACAGAACTTGCTCAAAAACTTTGATTCATAAGACTTTTGTTTGCAGCCTGCCTTTACAGGAAAGGAAAAGAAAAATAGAAGCAGGCTTAGATTTATTATCTTTAGAAGAACCATTTTTCCTCACTGATGAACAGTGACTGATGCCAAGAGACGTATAATTCCAATTTCCAGTATTTATGCTGTCACCACAGAAGTTTCTCTTTCAAATACACCCAAGCAGAATGAATAGAAAGGTTGTAAGAGACAATAAATTGTTCTCCAGTCACTTTTGTTTTTTAGCTGTTTCCAAACCTGAAACAAACTATTATTTGTCTTGGCATGAGCTGTGACCTATTAAGGGTGACATACTTTAGAAATGAGGAAATATTCATGATTTTACGTTGTTCACTTTAATATATTTTGTAACTTGTGTTGTTGTTCCCTTTAATGTATGTTGTAACTTCTATAGATTAAAGTCAAAGGACCAAGACTTCTACCTAGAATTAAACTTATATATGGATTAAA
This sequence comes from Crocodylus siamensis, assembly GCF_052110815.1. NCBI lineage: Eukaryota > Metazoa > Chordata > Crocodylia > Crocodylidae > Crocodylus > Crocodylus siamensis. The sequence goes on from NC_143399.1 coordinate 108,594,367, forward strand.
TTCAAACTCTTGTGATCACCAGCTGGAAGGGTTTGATATGGCTATTGAGTTCTTTAACCACAAGAACCCCTCACTCTTAAGCAGAGGTATATTTGCAATAAGAGGTACTATCAAAAAATATACAAAATACAAGCAATTTCTACATATTTAGAATTTGAATCATTCCTCATTTTAATGCATCTAGTCCGAAAATATGGCTTTAGGATTTCTAAAATGTCCAATAAACATAATAAATAAGGATATGGTAGACTGTGCTCAAGATGATACAATGACGCTCTTGGGTTCTGTAGAACCAGTACAACTGGGTGTGAACTTCAAATGGCTTTATAGGCCAAGATCTTTATATCAGATCTTAATATTATCATATTAAGCTGTTGCTACAACTATAAGTCTTTGCTGTGCTTAATCAGAACCACTGAATAATTTTGATGATGGTTGTAACACGGCTGCGCACTGAAGTTTCTTTAAGGGCTAAAAGCAAGAAGTACTATACAGGACAGCAAGTAAGGATGACTTCCCATGACAGCCTTAATGAGTTTTGCAAAGTTTCATAATTTGGTATTAAGATTTCTCATGAACATCTTCTTCTTCTTCCCCTCTTGCTTGTCCCATCCAAACAGGGTTGCTGTTGCAGATCCTGGCTTTCCACCAGTTTCATCCTATGTTCCTTTTTTTCAACTCCTTTCTCATGTCTCTCTCCACTATATCTCTCCATCTTATCTTTGGTCTTCCTCTTTCTCTTGTCCCTGATAGTGCCATTCTAGTAACTTCTTTTCCGTATTATTCCAAACATACCCATACCATGCCAGTCTTCTCTCTTGTATTTTCTTAAATGTCTCTACTACCTCCATCAATCCTCTGATGTAAGTATGCTTCATGTATCCATCTTCCTCACTCCACACATCCATCGGAGCATTCTCAGTCTCAATCTGTTTTCTGCACTTTGAAAAATACAATAAAGGAGTCATTTTTATTATTGGTCTTCTGGATGCTCACTACTTTAGATATCAAATTAATTACTGAAATTGTGTTTAGCTGTTGGCTATATATTCCAAATGCTTAAATCATATCTGCAGAACTTTGATTAATTATTCTGGTCATTTTACTTCCAGTTACTATGAAAAACCAAACTTTGTTTTTCCTGTGATGTCACTTAGGTTGTACTTCAGATCTTGATTTAGGTCTATAAACTAGTGGTTCCAAAGCTTTTATAATTTTTTTTTTTTTTTGCTTTTTTCCCACCTTACAATTCATTTCAGAATCCAGAAAACTGTTTAATTTTTCCTAAAACACAATTTAACTTACTCATACCTATGTATTGTATTACTAAATGTATGCACAATGTAAAAAAAACTTTAAAAACTAAAACTTTATTTTATAGAAACTCTAAAGAATCTTATTAACATTTTTTTTATTAAATCAAACCATCTGTTCTCAGATAGCTTTCAGAATGTTGCCATTCCAGTCATTTTCATATACTAAAGGGAAAAAAAAAACCTGTGACAGATTTTAAAAGAAATATAAATAAACTGAAGATACATTATAAAGGGGACATACAAGTAGTCACCTTTAATCTTAAGATAATCAATTGCAAATAAATCTAGTCAGATCTTGTATAGATCAGCTCTAAATGAAGGCAGGTAAGAATTTCCACTTTTTGACATGAGCAACCAGCCAAAATTTGGGACTTGTAGGTGATCAATATCTAGAATAGACATGGGCATGAGGCCTCCTCTCCCCCTTAAGAAATAGATATGGTGAGAGCCAACCCAAAGGTGGGTTGCAGGGGCAGGGGGGTGATTCCTTTGATTCCTGCTCTACCCAAACTTTAAACCTAACTGCTTGGGAAGGGCAGTGGTATTCCTATTCAGATAACAATGTGGGAGTCAAATGTCTTCATGTTTCCTTATTATCTACTTAATTCCTGTTACTCTCTTTCTACCTCACAAGTTTCAATAACCTTGTAACCTTTTTAATGGTCTTCATGTTTTACTATTCAAACTATCCTTTCTTCTGCAATATTGGTGTCTGCTAGCTAATCTTGGTAATGTGTTTCTTCTATTTTACAGCCCTACCTAATTCAGGTGTCAGAATAATTGACAGTGAAGTATTAAAGACACTGTTTAGACTAGTGGTCTCCAACCTTTTTAAATAGGAGATCACTTTTTAAAATTACAAAGCAACTGAGGATCTACCACCACCCCCTCCTCCTCCCCCCTGCCCAGCAGGTCAGTCTGTGGGGAGAGATCCAGGTGGAGAAAGAAATAATTATTTGGGGACAGCCCCCCCCCAGCAGGAACATCTGTGGGAGAAGGGGCAGGGAGAGGGGAAAGGGCCATGGGGGTGCAGATTGAGACCCAAGCAGTGAGGGAAGGAGTGGGGCACAGGCAGGAGCAGGGGCTGGGGTGAGCAGGGCCCTGGCTGAGCCAAGTGGGTGCCTGGAGGGGTGAGTACTTACCTCAGCCCTGCTCCTGCCTGTGCCCCATTCCCTTTCTCACCACTGGGGCCTTGACCTGCTTTCTGCATAGCGAGTGGGGCTGGGGCAAGGGCAGGCCCTGTACAGTGGGGCAGGTTGTGGAACAGCCACAAATGGCTCATCCAGGGAGCATGCAGCATGGAGAGGGGGGTGTCAGCTCCCCGCTGCTGCATGAACACCAGGAGGGCATGGGACCATGTGCCCAGGATCTGCATGCAGGGGAGGGCAGGTTGCCGCTGTGGGCTGGGGCCAGGGCAGAACCAGGCTCTTCTTGGCAAGGGCCTGAGCAGCACTGTGCTTGTGGCAGGCAGCAACAGCACTGGAAGGGGTGTTATGGAGGCTAAGACAAATTTTTGGGTGGTTGTAGGCGCCTCCCCCACACTGTCCCAGTGCTGCCACCACTGTCCACCCCAAATGCAGCCTGATCCACCCCTCCCACCAGGAAGAGCCTGGTGCCACCCGAACCTCAGCCTGCAGCAGCAGCCCACCCTGCCCTGCACACAGATCCAGGGCACACCCCGCCCCCATGTCCTCCCAGAGTGCAATTGAATAAGACAGAGCTATCTCCCTGCTATATTAATAAAGCTTCTAGTTTATGTTTAACTGTAGAAAGATATGTGTTGTGATATATGGGATGATGTGCACACAGTGTGCTCCCTGCTTTTCAAAATCCTCCATCCGCCCATGATGATCGGATCTCACCTGTGTTCTGTTCATATTTTAACTCTTCTAAAATGTCAATATTTTTAGCATTTTCAAAGCACACAATAAATGAGGAAAGGAGGAAAGCTGCATAGCTTTGAACAGTAACAAAAGATTAGCAGCTTTGTATTTCAATTAATTTTTTTAACCCACTAAAATATATAGCTCTCAGGACATGAATATATTTTCATTAATATAATTTGCAGATTATTTATTCACAGTTTCATGACGAAGATGTTTTAAACATTTCCATCTTCTGTTTTTAGAGGCTTTGAGAACCAAGAAGCTAATGGACTGTCTTGTCAAGGGAATTATATGCCTTATGCAAATGGCTTCAGAACATTTTCAGTTCACATTTTTTAATTTCAATTAATAACTCTTAAAGCACTAAAGAAAGACACACAGCCTAGGGACTGTCAAATATAAGAGAGAAGCATACTTTTATTTGCTTTATTGTGAGAAAGAATTAACATGCTTATGAGCTAATTCTACCTTTGTTACTGGACCATTTTTCCTTTTTTAAAACACAATGAATGTTGTTTTGACTGTCTGGGTTTATACATAGGACCCAAATAGTATTTGTTACAATAAAATGGTAGAAATAATTTTACATGGGATTATTCAATCTTTAAAAAAAGGGTCATTTTTCATTTATAATCAAAACTAACCAATCCTTTGAAAATGTTTTTAATATACAGCATCCTGTTAAGAAAAAAGAAATATGTAATATAACTTTACCTATATTATTAGATGTTTTTGAACAGTGGTGCTCATTTACTATATATACTTGATTGTAAGATAAAGCTTCCCTATTTAATATGGGAGGCAAGCCTATTGTCTTAGAATCATGTATGAGGTCAATGGGGAGGGAAAGCAGCTTGTGTATCTCAGGCTCCAACCCTTACCCTAGATAAGGGCCAGAGCCAGAGCTGCTGTCTGTTTCCCTGTCTCCTCCTGTACCTCTTCATTCTTCTATCTCCCATCTGCAGTTTCTTCCCACCATCTTCCCCTGCTGCAGTCTCTGCTCTCCAGCCTCACCACCTTACCTGGGGCTCGGCCCCATCCTGGCCCGCCAGTAGCAGCACACAGGCCATATGACTGCTATGGGGGCTGGACTGAGTCCATGCTCAATGCCATAGGTGGAAGCTGGTGTGGTACAGGAATAACAGATCCTAGGGGACAAGCAGGGGGCAGAAGCTGTAGTGGGGGGGAGAGCTGGCATAGGGGTAGGCACAAGTAGGGGGAAAGCTATTTGAGTTCCCCACACAACCTGCCCCCGCCTCCAGTAGTGGTACGATAGATGATTTAAAGATAATCCTTCAATAATTAGATTTTATACAAGGAAAATTATAACAAATTTATAAAATTTCCATGTATGGGACATAATAATTGAAGGGTCATCTTAGATTCAAGTAAATATGGTATTTTTTGTTACTGTGTTCAGCTGTGATAAGAATGATCTATTGTGCTGAATGGCAATGCTATCACTGGGCCTCAGAATACTGCAATATATATTCATATAGCAACCTAGATCTCTGTCCTCTCTGGATCTTACCAAAGTTCAATAATCAGATTTATGCCCATTGATTGATATTATTGTTTTTGATGCACACTTAATAAACATAAATGACAGAGTACGGAAAAACATACATGTTTTCATTCTATAAACACTTTATCCATTCTAAAAGGGAAGATGGAGAAGGTACTTGGAAGATACATATCAGTTGTTACCATTTGTTGCCTCTGCGTGATCCTATAACAATATAAATTAGTTAAATCTCCCTAACTTTGACACTGAATGAAACAGGGTTAAAGTTGGAGTGCTGTTGCTACACTTATATCACTGCAGGGTCATGCAGATATAACTGTTGCATAGTAACAGTTTGTATGGGTATCCTTTGATACTGATGTTATATCTGTCTATACCCTAAGTATAGGTAGCTGGGGTGCTTATACATGTGACAAACATTTTCGTTTTGTTTGGCTTAATGAAGTCATACTTTACAAGTACACAAGTTTTTGGTAACTTAAATCAGCTTGTGGTGTCATAAACTAATCCCCATCCTGATGTAGTTTAGTTTGTGATGACACAACTTGGAATGGTGCAGCCATTAACCTGTCACATGTACATGGTAATTCACTGAATGCCATGTAGTGAGTTCCTTTGCCCATTGGGTGTCGCTACAGTTTTTGTGTAGTGAGCCCCCTTGTCCATCAAGTGCCACCACAATTTTCAGGTATTTGTGTATAATGAATGTTTTAGGACACCAGGGGGTGCCACTGACTGGCACCAAAACGTGCAACAGTCTCACAGCATAGCTCTTGCATGCCCAGAAAAAACTCCCAAACTGCCCAGCAACAGCTAAAAGGAACCCCTGCTCCCCTCCACCCTGAACCTCTAAAACATGCCCTTTTAGCTGGCTGTGGAGTAACTGTTCCCCTAACACCATTAATTCATGCACTGGTTTTATGTAAACCTGACAAGCGGGTGAGTTCTATCAGCATTCATTCCCTCACCAACTATGTCTGAACTTCTCAGCAGTTCAGACTGTGTCCCACTGGGAGCGGTCACATGCGTCACTGGGTAGCCAACATTTTTCCACGTCCTGACAGCACAGCCTGATGCTGTGCCATGGCATACATGGGTCTAAACAATCTAGCATGGCTAAAAGACACCTAGAACAAGTATAACATACGAAGTTGCCACTGGTACAGAACCCCCATTCCTGCCTTGACCCTGCCAGGCACCAGCATTCCTGATGTCCAAACTATGCCCAGCAACAACAGCGTGGGAGCAGAATGAACTTCCCTTGGCCCTGTCACCTCAAGAATTGTAAACTGTGTGCACAGCTCCCCAGGGTACCCCTTACTGATCCGAAATGTCTGGCATTCAGGGCAGAATGGCTTGGATGGTCTAGGTTAAATTGGGCCTTTGCCAAAACAAAGAGCCTGGTGTGGGTGCTGAAGGACCCTGAGGTCATGTGCCAGTTTGTCTACAGCCTGTGAGCTAATGAGCACCCCTACTTTGATGTTTTCAGGACAACGGGTTAGTGGGAGCACAACAAGATGGTGGTCCAGTGCCATGTCAAGGAAAAGGTTTGTTTAATTATGGTTAATATTTCTTTTGTAAATAAAGGTTTCTATTTGCTTTGTTGAATCCTTCACTTCATGTTCTCGTTTCTAGGAGGGGAAGTGTAGAAGGGTGAAGGGAGGGGGTCTGCTGGCTTGTAGGGTGAAGGGCTTGCATGAGCTGATGATGGGGATGGCTGTTTTTCAATCGTGGCAATTAGCAGTTAGTCAAGCCTGCCTGCCTGGTTTTGAATTTTCTTTGTTCTTCTCCACTGCCAATCACCATAAAAATGAACTCCTGATCCCTGAGAAGCTTCATGCACTCAGAAGAAATATTATGTGCACTGTGCAGCACCAACCCAATTACTGCTCCCCACATTAACAAAATTCTGGGCCAGTCCACCACCACCTGGCCTTGGTTTGAATGCTGTGTCTTTCTCTGGTCACAATGATAAAGGCTCAGACCTTGAAAGCCCTCCCCACCCCCTCACCCCCCCACAGTCTCCCCTTGGGTGAGATGGCTAAGGAGTACTGAGAGGCTGCATGTGCTCAGAGGAAATATTATGGGTGCCGTGCATCTTCCCTGATTACTGCTCAGTGCTGTACCCCACAGTACCCACATTCTGGGTTGACACTCCCCCCTGCCCCCACAAGTACAGAGGTGGACATATCCTCTTTCATAAGTGCAAAATATCTGAAACAAGCCTGGTTTTCTTTGGTTTGGCTTACCTCCCTCTACAACCTTTCCCATTACACCAGATGGACATGGATGAAAATTCATTTTCATTTCACCAAAGCATTTATTTTATTGACAGTAACCAAAGCAGAACTGAAATAATGCAGGAACACAATGCCTACTCCCCAATTTCCTGCAGAAGTAACAGCACTAACAACTAAAAACCCATCATAGGCTCATCTTCCCCCCAGTGTGCCCTCTGTCTCACCCTTCCCTTTTTCCTTAAGTGTCGTAGCACTGTTCTTGGCCTGCTAGAGTAGAGGTGCCCCTTGCTGTCAAAAACAGTGGCTGTGGATGAGGTTGTCACTATGTGGGGCTGATCATGATTAGGGGTCTCTATGAGGGTCAGCTCATGCAAAGGGGCACACACAGTGGATGTTGTAGGGATGGTTCCAGGGGGCAGAGCTCACAGATCCCCATCTGTCAAAGGAGCTCCTCTCTAAACATGCCCTGCATTCATCGACTCTCCACAATATCTTGACAGCACATTCTGGATGTGTCAAGGAATTCCTTTGTGCTGGCCATGATGTCCCAGTAATTACTGCCTCTCATTCTTCAGCCTTTCTATACACCTTCCAGAGTTCATCCCACCAATCATCCACAAACCTTACTCATAATTCCAGGTCTGCCACCAAAGCCTCCATCATGCTTGCTCTTGACTGTTGCCACCAGTGGCAGTGTTTGCTCATTTGCTCAGCTCCAGTGTATGCTGCTGTCACACTTTGCAACGCATCCCCGCCTTCAAGAGGATGTGGTAACTGGTAACAGGAATGGGGGGTTGGGGAAGGTGTTCATGGTCAAAGTTCTTGTCCCCAATCCCTGTAGTGGACAGACTATTGGCAATCACCAAGCAGCATTCCTGCCACTTGGTGAATTAATGCAGCTACCCACAAAGAACGATTATGCAGGAACTGAGATGTCTCCCCAGTCCACTAAGAAATTCATTGTACATCTCACAGCAGCACAAATTCCTACCATTAAATGAATTGCTTTCCCCCAAGCAACTTTAAGAGAGGGTACATCACACCCACACCCATATAAGCAAAACATTGTGTAACTGCAAGCAGTGGATATATTTGTCACTTACAAAATTAACATCCTCCCTGCTGCCTCTCCATGCTTGGCCTTGGCACAAAAATGGAGTTAGATCCACATAAACCCTAGTCACCCAAACCAATCTAATGGCTCTTCCTCATAACTTACAAGTCCCTGGGCATGGATCCTTGGGTGTCTCCAGCACCAGCACTGATCTTTGGGTCTCTGGAATTTCTGGCATGTCCCACAATTTGGGGGACAGTACCATCATGGAATCTGATGCAAGGTTATATGGATCAGAGCTAATCCTGCCCTGGAGTGGCATAACTTTGAGTTGCATAATGAGTGCTTTAAGCCACTTAAAGGTGTTAATGTGTGGCCAATCCAAGGGTCAAGAGCTCCAGGAAATGCCTAAAATTACCATGTAACAAGGCCCTTCCAGAAGTCTTTGACACCAGAAGCAAATTAAAAGTATGCAAACAAAGCACCCATTAATATGTGGATTATATTCCATAAATACTGGGAACAACTACACATTCAATTAATGTGCTTTAGATAATACACATTAAATCTAGTATGTCTACTGTGCGGTACTAGAAAAATGTGCATCAACCTATTTTAATGTGCATTATCTAAATAGTACATGGGCAGTTACACACATGAAGACCCTGCTTTGACGCACTGAAAATCCTGCTCCAATGCACTAGAGCACATACATACATGCCAGACATACTCTGGCAGCTTTGCACGTCACATGTATCAGCAGCGCAGTGTGCCTCTGCACTGAGAAAAAGGTGACTTTGAACTAAAACCCATTCAATCAACTTTAGTTCAAACCATATCACCATTCTCTCAGCAAGGGGACATGCTGTGTCACTGATATACATGATGCTTGGGAGCTTTTAATTAGTGCAACTAAACAACTAATATTTGCTGTTACAGAATCACTGCAACTATGGACAGAATGTGGTACGTTTCATAATATATGTTCTTTTTAAGAGGAGATAGACTTGTAAAAGCTTGCTATGTACAAAAAGCCCTAAACGTTGATCTTAAATTGCAGTGCATGCAGGAACAATGAAAATATTTACGAGTAGACAAATGTAATCTTACTGCTTTGTGTTCACTAATCAAGTCACATACTGTACGCAGCTTAAGTGGACATCTTTTTTTCTTTTTAAAATTTTATTCAGCAATGTCAAATGGGAAGGCTATTCAATCTTACTGTCACATTAACAGTCCAGTAAAATTATACACTTCACATTAAATGATATGTCACTGCCATTTCCCTTCTCAGTCAGCTGTTCCTAAGTGCTCTTTCAAATGATACCTGCTCTTAGTTTCAAAAACACAGTATTTCATTGATTTTGTTATTTTGTGGGCTTTGGAATTCAGCTCAAATGGACCCATTGGCTTTCAACCTTTTAAATACTATTTAAAAACATGTTATTTCTTGATGAGTTTGCTTGTTATTTTTTGTGCATTTCAGATTTTTTTTTCTGTCACTCCAGATAATAGGTTGATCCCAAACTACTGGAGACAGGCAGCTTGTTCTAGATGTATTTTCACCATGAAAATATAAATACTTTCAGGGTATTATTATTGATAGAGAGTATCTTAATAAGCAGCTGGCACTGGTGGAGTCATCCTATCATTATTTATATCACTGGGGGCAACCTTTTGGGCAGGCATGCCACAAAGTAAGCTCCACACCTTTCCTGAATGGCACTTCAGTCTCTTTCCTCACTCTGATATATTGCTTTGCCTTCTTCTCCCTGCTTTGTGCTCCTGCCTGGTCTGCAGCTCTAGTTTCTGCTCCCTGCCCTATCTGTTGTTATGTTCCCTGCTCCCTCCCCAATTTGTCAAGTTCTACTCACAAAGGCTCTGACACATGGAGGCTGCCCATGCCAGAGGTTGGTGACCCCATGTTGGTGAATGATAGTACTGGCAATCCCTTTCACTTTAGAAAAAGGGAAATACAACCCTGTAGAACTGGAATGGGGACCCAATAGTGAATAGCAGAGACTCTTCCCTCCCCTTAACCCTGAAGCTGTGAAGGTTCCTCCACATTATTTCCTACTGTTATGTGTGTGGGATGAGGAGATAAAGGTAGATGTTGTTGAAAGCACACTACTTCTAGACCCTGTGCTAGATATTGAATTCAAGTAGGCTAATGCTACTACGCAACCTAAATAGACCTAGTTAGTATTTTTAAAATAGTTTTCTCCCTTAAAACTGAATAATTTAATTAAAATGTGCTAAATTCCAATGAAATTTTCACTGGGAAAAATTTCTTAAGGACAACAGCCTGGTGGTGAGAGAACTCACCTGGGATATGGAGCACTGAAATTCAAATCCTAATTTACACAAGGAACATGAACCTTGCTCTCCCATACTTCAGCTGGCTTAAGCACCAAACTACGGAGTTACTCCCTGGATCAATGAATATTTATTTATATAATGCTGAAGAGCTCTTACCAGAGACATTGCTAGACACCTCTCCCAATAGGATAATCCTATTAAATACTAGGTGAATCAGGCTCAAGTCCTTGCAACAAAGCATATCAGGAACTTCATATCAGGTTTTCCACATCCCAAGGTTAGGGCTGTCACATCCCAAGTGAGATCCCTGACCAGCAGGCTATCAGGGTCTCTTTTCACACACTCTTGATTTTAAACTTAAATTAAAAAAATAAATAATGGAACATCTTGAATTCATTCCAGTGTCATAGAGGAAGATTTTTGAAATCTTGAATCTCTTTTCCTACCATCTCTCCCTATTTTTCATTACTCTTTCAAACATACTGCAACTCTTTCAAATTCAGTACTAAGGCTAATTAAATAATGACATGTTCTGTTAATTACTTTACATATAGGAATTTTCACCAATAGAAGTATAGCAGAGAATATTTGCAAACAGTGATTTTTAGACGGATAAGCATGAGACTTTTTTCTAACCATTATTGTCCTGTAGGGCGAAGCAAACTCTCAGGATTTCAAAATTGCACTGTTAGATAGAAGGGTTGACACAAATGCATACACACACACACACACACACACATACACACACTCACAAATCAATTAGACACATGCATACCCACTAGGCGCATACACATCCAAGATTAGTCTATGCACATGCACACCTATCACCAATTCAAGCACATACACACTATACACACCAAAAGTTAGACAAAATTAGTTGTCAATATCCACACACTCAATACCCATACATGGATCACTAGTTCATAGATCATGCACATATATATTATATATCTATGTCAGTTCATACACATAACATCCACCTACACATACACACAGGTGAGTTCCTAACTTGGGTGGTGTGGTGTGTATGTGTATGCTTGGAGTACTTGGGATACTTAGGGTGCTTGGTGACTATGGGAGTGGGAATAAAGGGTCAAAGTTTACCATAAGAAGGGAAAGGAGGGAGAGGTATGGGGGTTATGATGAGAGAGGGAAAAATAAGAGAATAAAAGTTGCTGGGGCCAGGATTAGAACCAGCAGACTGGAGGGGAGCTGGGGTTACTCGAGGTTGATGGGGCTTAGGGTAACTTAAGGTTAATTGGTGTTGATTGATGAAAGGCAAATGCTGAAAGCTGACAGAGTGAAGGAGTGATGCTGGGGAGAAGTCAGCACAGAGACTGGGGCTGGAACTGGAACTGGAGAGAAGAGACTCTTCGGAGCTGAGAGGTGCAGTGGGGAGAGCTGGGAGTGACTGCAGGTGCTGGAGAAAGGCTCCAAGTGCCGAAAAGAGGCTGCAAGGAGCTGCTGGAGGCAGCAGAGGTAAGCTGGGAGATCAGGGATGCTACAGGTGGTGCCGGGGACCAGGAACGAGAGCCAGGAGCAGATAGAGGTGATGGGTAGAGCTGGCAGGAACTAGTCTGGGTGAAAGATCAGGGAAAGATAGCAGAGGCAGTGGGGAAGAATTGGGAAGCTAGGGATGGAGGGAGACACCGGGAAGATCAAGGAGAGAAAGTGGAGGCAGTAGGGCAGAGGCAGAAACTGGAGAACAGAGGAAGACACAGAGAAGTTCAGGGAAAGAAAGTGGAGGTGGTGGGGCAGAGACAGAAGCTGCGAATGGAGGGAGATGCCAAGCTTTTGAAGAGAGAAAGTGGAGGTAGCAAGGCAGAGACGGAAGCTGGATAACAGAGGGAGACACAGAGAAGTTCAGGGAAAGAAAGTGGAGGTAGTGGGGCAGAGACGGAACCTGGGAATAGACACAAATAGAGAGAAATTGGGGAGAGAAGGCACGAAGCCAAAGAACAGAGAGAGAGGGACAGGAAAATTGGGGAAAGAAGGCAGAAAGAGCCGGGGATTGAGCAGAAGGCAAAGGCAGAGAGAGAGAGAAACATGGGAGCCAGATCAGAGGGGCAGAAAGCAGAAATTGGAGTAGGGCTGGGAGGTCAGTAAGACAAAACCCAACTCAGGCTCTAAATTAACACTTAGATTAAACAAACAGTATACTGTACAGCTCACAAGGTTATTGGTTCCTATACACACACTGTCAGCTGTGTCTACCCATAGATGTAAACTATCAATGAAAGGGTGGGATTTTTGACAGGATTTAGTTAACTTTGATCTGGAGTCTCATTGTCTGTAATGGAAACACTGACACTTCAAAAAAACACAAACAAACAAAAATCTCACTCTACTTCTGTGTAAAGGCAAAATACAACCCACACTCTGAGAAGTGGACCTTTTTACTTTCACACAATCACAATACAGCAAAATGGAATATCTAATCCCATTTAATATTATTATTTTATTGTCCCTATATAGTGGGTGCATCTACATGTGCAATTAATGTGGCACAATAACGTCCAGACCTGTTTGAGCTAAAGGAAACTGCTCCCAGCCAAAACATCTACATTCTTGGCCAGGCCAGCAGCAATTTGAGTGGGGTGGAGTTGCCCCAGGCTGGCAGAGGGCATAGGTGGTCAGCCCCAGGCTCCAGGTGGTGGCAGAGGGGCTGGCCAGAGCTTGAGGGTAATAAGAGTGTGGAGACATGTGGCTAGGCAGCAGGCATCTCCTGCACTTCAGCACCCTTGTGCCCCAGCCAGTCTCTGTCACTCTCTAAATGTGCATTTCAGTACAGTTACTTGCTCTGCCATAGATAATACTGTCCAGAACAGTACTATTTTATGGTGGAGTAAATTAGTTTACTGTGTCTTAATACCATATGTAGATGGTGACACTTTACTGTGGAGCTATTTAGTCTACTCCACAGTAAAGTATACATGTAGATGCACCCTGTATGTTTGAATACAGAATGCTGTATGTATATATATAGGTATAGAGCTTTCCATTTATAATAAATAGCTAAACATGTTTGTGGATTTGCTGTGATAGTTATGAAACCCCAGAAATTAGGGTTTATAAATCAGGACTTTTCAATAATACAGTTTTATAAGTCATATGGGGAATTTTTTTCCTTCAAAATAACTCCTGGAATTATTTTGAGGAATACAGAGTAGCTCAGAGACCCATCCAACACTAAAAATAGTTTAGAACTAAGGGAAAATGTCTCTTTGGGTCAAGCAGATTCCAATATATAATTAGTTTTATAGATTTTGTAGGTATCCAAAACTTGCATTCCTTTTCTTCTTGTCATTTCTTATATAAGTCAAGCATTAACAAACAGGAAAATGGCTATGTTTAATATGGAAGAATACTGTCAAGTTCTATTTTTACTGAATGCATAACTGGCTACACAAGAGTTAATCAACAGGTTTCTCTTTCTGCTGACACAAAATCTGCTATCATCCTTTTTTTAATGACAAAACCTCTGAAAAAGTCTTTTTTCTATGAATGTAATGACTCCCTTGTTGATATAAAATGATCAAAAGCCTGAGATGAAAGCTTTAAGCTCTATGATAAAACATTGATAGTAATGTTTTAATAGTCAATATGGTGACCCAAATAATGTAGTATTCTCTTCTGAATTCAACCTTAAAGCTTTATAAATCATGTACATAATCTTTTGTAAGTTTTCTTGTATCAATGCTTCTATAACCAGCAATTATGTGCATAACACTTTGTGTCAAAACTGCCAATGAAACTTGCAATTCAAACTGCAGTGAAGTATCCTATTTAGATTAAGTAGCAAATATAATTAGCTAAATCAATGAGAGCTGTTCTAAGATATCCATAAAATCATAAGAAACTAGAATTAGTGCTGTCCAGGGTTTTGTTTTGTTTTTTCTATACTTTTGGTCTAATTTGTGTAATATGCCAGTACTATTAGGGAATTCATTAAAATGTATATAACGTTGACTTATGAACAAATTCCAATAAAAGTCTATTATACACTTATTTGCTAATATTGCAAGCTTTTAATTGTTTGTTTAATTGGCTGACTTAATTTATGTAAATACCACATTATCTAAATTAAACACTTAATATTAATTTGTATGGGTTTATGCTATTCAGCAATAAATATGTGATGAGTTCAATCACAGAACCATGAAACTACAGGAGGAGAGGAGTCAGTTTTTCTTTTATAATACTTTAGAAATTCAATTTTTCTATGATAATATAATTTGGTTATGCTAAACAGAGCTAATCAATCATCCCTAATTAACAGACAGAGGTGAGCTGAAGTCTTCCACAAAACTGAACAGTTATAGGTAAGTTTACTGTTATCTGCTTTAGGGCTGGATTCGACTTACTGATTTTACAGACTTGTTGATAAGAAATAATTTTGGTTGTGGAAACACCTCCCTCTATTCCCACATCTAAAGCAGTACTCAATGAAATGTGTCATCCTGGTTTGCGAGCAGATATAAAACTGTTTAATGTTTGGGCAGGGGAAATGGGGGTTGTTTTTTTTTTCTTTTTTACTTTCTAGTTGCCACTGTGGATGTCTTTATGTTTAGGCTTCAGGGTACATTTTCAAAGCTGTGTGTGGGAGTTTGGAGATTATATATGTGAATCCCATTATTTGTTAACAGGATTTGAATGCATATATTTGCCCTAAGATTTAATTATACTTCTCTGCAAATGTAGATCAATTAGATAACTTACAAGCCTACTCACTGGGGAAATAACTGGCAATTTCACTTTTCCTGCAGTGTCATGATTATATTAGAAAGTTTGCTGTGCTATTTTTTCTTGGGTTCTCTTTGCACTACCAACAGAAGCATAAGAATCCCTTAAACTTCCTCTGGTGCACTATTTCTGAAGCAAAATGAGTTAGATACAGTGGAAATGACAATGAGTTTAATTGTCTGGGGTTCCTGGGTGATTGAAGATTGTTGATTTGTTGATTACCAATCTCTGAACCACTCTGAATGGCAGATTAGCCAACTATTGCAATAGCTTCAAATAAGAAAAGATGTCATGATAAAATAAGGGGTTAACTGTATTTGAAAAATCTTCCTCAGTTTATTAACATATTTATTATGGATCAAGGGCTTGTATCTTTGCATTAGGCATCCCTACTGTGGAATTAAAGAGAAGTAATGATTCTGCTACCCTCTGCAAGGTCATGAGGATCTACCCAGATTGTCATGACAGACTCATGGAGGAGAACCATAATATGCCCTCTTGCAAGAACTTAGAGCCATGGCACATAGCTGCACAGCGCTCTTCCCCCTACTCTGCCCAGAGGCCAATAGTAGTAACAGAATAGCACTCCTCTTCCACTCTAGCTATATGCTGGGGAAATGGAGTCAACACTCTTCCCGCTGCCTATCCTCAGCAAACTGCTCAGAGGTAATGGTGATGGCCCCAGACACCAAGAAGTACTCGCGTACGGTAGAAGAGAGGTGCTGGTGAAGGAGGGGCATGGAAGTCTTAGTGACTTGGACCCCATTGCATATCTGGAGCTTAACATGAAATTATTCTCTAAAAGAGTATGTGCTCTGCTTTGCTAAATTTACAACAGAAATTAAAAGTTTTGATTCAACCCATCCAGAATAGATAGCATTTTTAAAAATTTGAAAATGTCTCTGACAACCTCAATATCTGATAAGCTACGAATTTAACAAAGCAAAGCAAAATTCTTTTCAGACATGCAAGCAAATATATAATGGAGTGGGTGTCAGAGTCCTCAAATATCTCTTCTAAATAATAATAACAGGCTTCAGCTATTAAAGGGGCAATGGAAGTATGTGGGGATTAAGTTAGTGGTTCTAATCCAGGTTTGTAACAATGAAAGCATGGGAAAACAGTATCTTTTCATATCATTGGTCAGCTAACCAATCCCTACATTCTTCAGGAACCTAAATATCCCCACACTTCTGTGTGTGTTGTAGAGAAGTTCAGGATAATTAGATTGGAATTAGATTGAAAATGGCCAACCTGATCTAAATTATTTGTACCTTGGAGGTAGTCTGGTTTAGATTGAACCTGGTATTACCCATCCAACTGAACTTCTGTACAGTTCCAAGCACAGCCCTGGGACAGAGAAAGCCAAGCCACTGGCCCCAGTTGCAGGGCTGTACTTTTATCTATCTGAAATATTTTTAGCACCCATGCCCCTTCTCCCCCACATCCAGACCAACACCCCCACAATGGACCACTTGTGATGCTAGTTTTACCAGTGCTTTCTGGTTCTGGGAGCCAAGGAAGTAAATCAGGATGGGGGAAGGGGTGGGGGGGTTTGGCAGGAGGGATTGTTCATCTGGAGAGAATTGCAGGGATAACAATAATGCCTATTCATAAAGGGGTGGGGGAGAGCCCCCCCTTCCCCCCCAGCTCTCCTGCAGACCCCATGAGCCCCCATGACCCAGCAAACCCTCCCAGTCCTGACCAAAAGTCTAAGGGACCTGCTTGCCCCACCCTGCAGACTCAGCTATGTCCCCTGAATCTCCCCAGAGATGCTGCCTGCCCCTCGATCCCTCACAAAGACTCTGCTTGCCTCCCTGATCCCCTTGATCCCCTCGGCACACTCCATCCATGCCCTCCAGTCACCCCAATGGACCCCATCTGCCCCCCCAGAGCCAGCTTTCCCCCGATACCTGAAGCCACCCCCCCCACTTTTCCCCCAATCTTGACTTACCTTAGATTGGATGGTCATTTTTTACTTACCCTAACCTCCTCTATATAGCACAGTGTAAATGCTAAACATGGGGTGTTTGAAGCCATTGAATGCTCCTTTATCAGGAAGGCTGGGAAAATAACTTCACAGGAATAGTTATGTTACTAATATCATCTCTTTCTCTGCTAGTTCATATACAGTTTGCTAATTTTATTCAGTTAAAAATTATCTAGAAAAGATTCTAGTGTTTTTCTTGGTTTGAAAGGCTGCTTACCAATGTTAAAAAACAAACAAACAAACAACCTGTTTCACCAGATGAAGCAGTGCGTTAGTTCAACCTGGCTCCACAACATCTGTATAGATCAGGAGCTTCAACCAGACTTTTTGGTGCTTTTATCTAAAAATGCCAAATTAAAGTGCCTAATCAATACAGACAATGGGCCAGGTCCAACTAATAGAATGCCTCTTCTGGGAATATGCTGTGCTCAGCACAGAAGCATACCAAGTTTTAAGTAAAACGACACTTTTTTTTTTTTTTAAACATCAGTAAGCATCCAAAATAATTTGAAAGTAGCTCACTACCAATAGTCACAATCTTCTCTAGTTTTGATATTTATGTTTTGAACCAAACTCATCCTCCTGCAACTTGTATTAAGCATTTACACAAGTACAAAAGGAGTATGTAATGGTATCTTATTGGGATGGTAACACTAGCATGTCATGTAGAGGTCCCAGCGCCAATTAGGGCATACCTTAACACACACACAAAGTCACACGTCATGAGTTTTGCTTGTCAGCAGCTTGAGGTGCACTTTCCCAGAAACCCCTGCACCTATCTCCTTGAAACCTGGCAGGCTTCATGGCCTCAGCAGGGGCTAACATGTCAGCAGTTTTCACCCTGCTGTGCCTTCGCACTTACAAGTGACATGAGTTTTGCTTTCAACAATTTGAGGTACAGTTTATTAGAAACTCCTGTAGCTATCTTCTTGAAAGCTGGCAAGCTTCATGGCCAGAGAAGGGGCTACCATCTTTGTATGTTTCATCTGAATCAGGCAAGAAATGACAAAGTTATAGGCAGTTTCATCCTTCTCCTTTATAGCCATATATAATTTTCAAAATTATTCAACTTGAAAAAAAATGCTCAAATTTTATTCTGAAGGAAGCCGTCTCAGCCTTCAAAATATAAAAAACATCCATAAACCTGGAGGTCAAAAAGAAATCTCCTGACATGATATTGATGTTTCTAATATGTGTCCCCTTCCAGCTTATGATAGTCTCCTTAAAGCTTGCTTACACTCAGATCTCCATGTCTGCTTTTCTAAAGTTGTTCCACCTTAATTAAACTGACTTACTGTCATTGATTGCTTTGAATCCTCCTCTCCCAGCAACATCCATGGGAGCCAATGTCTCATCCTATGTAATAATGTTAATAGAGCAATGTCTAATCCCATGTAGTAATGTTAATAGAGCAACGTTGGCCACTGAATTCAAAGACCTATTCTAACCTAGGGAACAGGAAACTGTTTCCATGAGACACTGTTCAAGTACGGCTAAAATGACTGCATGTTTATGCAGAGTAGAACGGCATTAACAGGAGAGTCTGAAAACCCTTTAACCACTCCAGAATATCCTACAGGCTGGTGCTTACTGCATTGTCCTAGAATGTGGGGGGAAAAAAAGTCAAATCTTTTCTGGAAAAGGAGAACACTGGTTGTTGGTCTTGTATACTGAGAAAACTCCATAAGGAGAATATGACTGGTAGAATTTCAGCACAGTAGCTGCTGGAACAACAGACACCCAGAACTGCAGAGACAAACAATAAAAAATTAAATGGAAACTGCATTCACCAAATTGTTTTGAAATGGAATAAAAAAATGAGCTCATGATAGCAGAGGTTGAAGTGCTTTTTTATACTACCCATCTTTAGTTTCCATAATATACAGTATGCTTCAAACTGAAATCCCACCACTGTCAGGTCTTGTTTGATTCTCCATCTTTGAATTTCTTGGAGTTGGAGGCTGGCTCTGTGCCAGCTCTGGTTTTATTAATGTATAGTAATTCAATTAGGTAAACACATTAAATTAAAGGGCCCTAAATAGGCTTAACTACAAGTTCCATTTGGAATTAAAGGATGGTTAATCTGTTAATTAAATATTAATCAATTATTAAAAACAAATTTGAGGTTTAACAACTGTAGATACATTTATTTTACATACTTGTTAATACTTAACAAGCATGCTTTTTTAACCATCTGTTGCTTTTTATTACATCTGGTATGCATATTATATGCCTTATTGCTCCTAAATAGTACAAGTAAGAAGCAATGTTATCCAGTAGGTAACAACTGACTATAACAACTGAATTCCTGATTATATGCTCTTTTGATAGCTAATATTAGACAAGCCATTTATGACTTAGTTCTGTTCCCATAAGGAAGTAGAGAGTTTTGGCATTGGAATAAACCTCTCAGTCTTCCTTTCTATAAAACAGCTAGAATTATACTTATTTACTTGGCCTGGAGATCTTGGAGAAATTTATTGACTGGTGAAAACTGCCTCAAGGAGTTTGTTTAATAAACATCTTTTGAAAAAAACATATAGAGTATGATAAACTACTTAAAACTAAAAGGAGTATTGATGATGCTTTAGTATAAAGTATAGAGTTTTGGTCATGTGGAGAGAATCACTTATAGCTCAATTGATTAATTTAACTTGGTGGCTTTATGCCATGTTGCTATTGCTATATTGCCATAGAGCAGCCTTATTATAAAGCAGGCTAATTAAAACAGCAGGTGGTTATTTATCCACTGATCAATCTACATTATTGCAAATCTGCATATTGCAGTTGTCTAGTGCCCTCAGAACTTCCCATCTCATATATATTTATGCAATATCGGTGTGACAATTCTTATTTAATTATTACAAGCCTGTATTTATCTAAAATTACTTACTTTGAGATATAGAAATATTAATAATGACTTGATGAGGAATCCCTTTATTATATTAAGCATATGACAGTCATCTTTAAATAGGTAGGATCTCCTGAGATACTATCTGATATGCAGCATTTCACACAATGTGTAGAATAAAGTGAAACACATGTAAGAAACATGCTGTATTTTTTGTTCTCACATGTATCTCATTGTCAATAGTATCTAAACCATGAATTAACACGACGAAGAGTGCACGATATACTTGTTTCGTAATTTAGGCAAGTGTTGCATGATTTTCAAATGATTCAAACTTATTATTACTACTGATCTTTAAACCCACTTATATGAGCATTTATATCAACTAATAAAATGTAAATCCCCAAGTTTGGAAACTGTTTTGGGCCTTGTTACACCTTACACTGTGAACCACCAAATGTGATCAGTGTTATGCTAGGTTGAGTTTGGAGCGGTCACATGTTCAGACCTGGAAGGGCATGGAGGACTGAAAAATAAGAATGACAACCCTGTCCCCATTCCCCCCGCTTCCTTTTCAGACTTCCCTTCCACCACTGGGTCTCTCCCCTTGTCACTTGAAATTGCCTCTACCTCTCCCCCACCCCTCAGGGCATTACTTACTGGGGGCAATATGCTGCTGTTCTTCTGGCCCAGAGAGTAGCAGCAGGCAGTTTCACCCTTTCCTGCCTGTTCCCCTGGGACAGACAGTGTGAACAGTCACAAGTAAGCGAAGGAGGAGGTCTGAGTGGCGTGGAATGGCTACACTTTAATGTAACACAACTGGGTAGGAGAGATCAGAGACAATCCGCCCTGGAGTGGTATAACTTTAAGATGTATAATGAGTGCTTAAAATCAGTTTTAGGTGTTAATGTGCAGACAATTCAGGTGTTAGGACCTCCTGCCCAAAACTACTGTGTAACAAGGCCTGCACTTTCAAAAGAATATCAGATCTCTTTTGGCATTAAGAACAGTATTTTAAAATGAAGTAACATCACAACAAGACATTATTCCAAACAAACAAACAAACAAAAAATGGATCAAAAATCTTCAAAGCAAACTTTAAAAAGCACAGTGCCTGGATCTTACTCAAGTTCAATTGAATTTGACCATCTAAATGATCTTCCTTTGAAAAATATAAACAGTGCCATATGCCCACATGTCTTCTGTTAATATTCTGTATTCTTTTTGGGTTAGAACTTTTATCAACTTGCTCCTCAACTACTTTACCTAGAGTCAAACCTCCTGGTTACATTATTTTTTTTTTATTGCCTCTTGGACGTTTCACAAAAATTCTTAATGTAGATTATAGATGCCTTATATCATTGAAAGATCAAATTATTTATCCATTCTGTTATTTAAAGATATTTCTTTAATGAAGAGAAATGAATATTGCTTGCTTTATTATCAAGTTATACTTTTCCCAGAAAACTGAATTCTGAATCAAAGCCAACTATAACTAGGGTGACAATACATCCTGGTTTTGCTAGAACAGTCCCAGATTTCATAGGCTGTCTCGGTGTCATGTTTGATTGGTGAAAATTCAGACAAATGTCCTGGATTGGTGTCACCCACCTTATCCACATGTGCATATCCCAGCTCCTTCTGAACACAGGCTACTCACACATGGCAGGGGCAGTATGGGGCTGCTCCCACTTTGCTGAGATGCAGCTTCTGGTGCTAAAGGCTCTATGTGAGAGCCCAGAGCCTGAGCAGCCAGCCTGGTTTGTGTTACCATCCCTCTAGGGTCATGCCACCAGCTTCCTGAAAGCTCAGAGGGGTGGTGGAATGTCCATCCTTGCAAGTTTTTAGGACTCAAGTAGACTAAGCTTTGGCTGTGATGATCTAGTTAGGGCTGGTCCCACTTTGAGCAGGAGGTCATCTAGGTGACTCTCTGAGGTCCCTTCCAAACTTAATTTCCTGATTCTTTGAATTCTTTTCTCAATGCTGAGGGAGTGTCCTAACAACGTGGTTGTTTTAAAATGTCTTCTAACAAGAAAGGAGGAACTTAAGTGAGAAAATGCAAATGCACATTTGATGACACTCTTTAAGTTCACACTTTCCTTTCTTAAAACAGGCTGACACAATATTATTTGTGTGCTTTATTCTTCTACATTTTATGTTGCTCATGAAAGCTGGTAGCCATATCACAGACCATCTTCAAACAAAGAAACAGTAATCGGAAGGGAGGCAGTGTCTGCGAGTGCTAAGCTTAATTCATTTTTCAAACAAAGTACTGCTGCTGACACTGAGCTTAAATGTGCAGCTGCAGAAGGTACATTCACATACCATTATGTCTGAGGCAATCATTCCTTCTGTTCTGGCGACTGTTCACTGAATATTTCAGAGATATTTGATTCCAAGTTTTCTTGTGTGTGTACAAAAAGCAAAGCTATTGCATTAAATATACTAGTCCTACTGTTAAAAGATGAACTGTCTACAGAATTGTCTAGAACAAGTTTTATCACTATATTAGATGGTGCCTCAAACAGGAAGGTAGTAAAGCTAATCCCAATATTGATTCATTTTTTTTAATCCTTTAAGTGGCATGAAAGTTAGATAGTTAGATATTCACTCCATCTAAGGAGAAACATCTGAAATCATTGTAAATGTTATTGAGAGTTCCATTCAGAAGCATGGGATGGTGCACAAAATCATCCATTTCTGCAGCGATAACACTAACATGAATTTTGGTGGGGTCCAACATCACAGGAAAACCAACGCTATTACAGAATTGAAAGAAAGGTGAAACAGAGATTTACTGGAATTGCTTGTGGGGCCCACAATATACACAACTTTATCCAGAAAAGCTGTGCCACACTTCTGCTAGAACTAGAAGCACTTGTAGCAAAGATGCGTAAGTATTTTCATATTTACACAATTCTTGTAACCAAATTGCAAGAATTCTGTGTACAAACTGATGCTGCTGACTACAAACTTTTGCTTCAGCATGGCAACAGGTGCTTTCTGTCATTACATTTCAAGGAGACACTCTATTACCGGAAGTATCAGCCTTGAAAGCATACTTTATCAATCAGCCTGTAAAAGGACCAGTGCCTCCAGGGGCAGCTGTCACATCCCCTGATGGCAACTTGACTCCTGCACTATGCTAAGGTACCTTCCCTTTGTTCTTACCTGCCACACCTTGATCCTATTAATGAAATTTAGAAAGGGAGACTGGCCAAGGATCTTAAAGTGTACTGTAACTTGTCCTCTTTACCACAGATCCCTCTAAGGCCGCACTGCTCCCAAGTACTCTTTCCTACTAGATGGGCCCTTCTGGTCCACCCATTGCATTACAGGCTGTTCACAACCTCAAAACCTCCCCTACAGCTGTGCCCAGTGTGCCTCACAGGTGTTACCAATCACTCATTATCTAAGACATGGGTCCTCTGCCCCTCCTGGGCTCAGACCTTGTCTTATTCTACCCACACCTGGGCACTTCACCCATATTGGCCACTCCTGCACAGAGCCCTGGGTCTCTGACACTGTTTCTGCCTCTTGGAGGCACTGAAACCATGGCCCTGTCTCTGCCCTCCCATGGTCTCTGGCTATAGCCCTCCTTGACCTTTGATCCCTTTTCCTGGGCCCTGACCCTGCTCCTAGGTCAGTTAAGATCTCTGGGATCTTTGACCCCAGCAGGCTCTACCTGTGGCTCCTCCTTTACATTTTGGCCTCTCTTCCTGGGTACTGCCCCTGATCCTAGGCCAGTTGAGACCTCCAAGGTTGCAGCCTTCCAGACCCTGCTTGTTCGTGCTCCTCCTGGACTATGAGTCACTGACCCTGGTCCTCACCCCTCCTGGGCCCCAGGTCCCTGACCCCAGCTCTACCCCACAGAACTTGACCTCAGTCCTGGGTTAGTTGAAACCTTCACCACCTCTACAGTCTGCATCCTTAAACCACTGATCTTTCTTATCCGAGATCAGACAGTATCAGGAACCTTGCTGCAGCCCAGCTGCTCAGGACCTCTTCTCTCCATGGCTTTCAGAGCTAGGCTTCCTGCTCAGCTCAAGCCCTGGGCTTCTATTCTGATGGCCCAGCCCCTCTAGGTTATGTGGCTCCTAACTGCCCCTGGCACACCTGCAGGCTGCTTCTCACATAGCCTGCCTTCTCTTAAAGTAGCACCAAGCTTCCTCCTACACATCCTAAATGTCCAGTTCTGATTGTTAATTTCTTGAAACATGAACGTGGGCGAGTTTAGTTGCCATTTGTGCATAGTCAGCTGGAGAATTTTACTCAGGCTATCCAATGCATAGAACAAGAAGAATCTACATCAGCTTTTGAAGCATCAAGAAAGTTATATTTACTGAAAAGAAAACTGGTCAACAGAAAAACACTGATTTTTTTTCCAGTTAATGCAAGAGAAGAAATGAGCCACATAAGGAAACAAAGAAAGATTACTTGCCCAGATACATCCTTCATTTTTATGACTGTACCATAAATTATTTAACACTTTAGGAAGGTTCTTTTGATGGTACTTCTGGATTTGACTGGATGAATCTTTACCTCTGCCCTGAATAATGTTGAGATGTCATATGATTTTGTAGGCAAAATATTTGACACTGAATCATTAAGTAGCCTGATAAGAGCTGATGGTCATTCTCATGAATTCTGTGCAATGAAGATTTATTTGGAAAGCAAACTGAAAGAATGGAGGAAGAAAGATCTCTCATGCAAAAAATGTCGAGTTGACATATTCAATCATTTCAGTTGTTTTGCCATACCAACAGATAACATTTGTTTGAATATGCTCTTTGTCTACTGGAGACATCTGCTGTACTGGAAAGAGTGTTTCCACAAGTGAAGAAACAGTGGTCACCAGAGAAAACCATATCAATGTATCTAGGATTGCTGCTTTGCTGAATATCAAAGTGAATTTCAGTGAAAACTGCCTAAAATTTTACAAAAAGTTGAAAAACAACAATTACTTAAAGAAGATGCATTTCTTCAAGATGTACCAGTGGTTTGAGTCCAGAAAGTAGGAAGGACAGAAGACGGAAGAGAACAATGACTGAAAAGTGTAAAAGTCAGCAGTTTGGACTGGATCATGTTCTTGGGCTATTTATCTATCTTTAAAAAATTATATTATCATAATTTTTGTTACATCTTAATTTTCATTTTTGGTGGATATCAACATTATTGTATTCTTTACAGTGGTACAATTCAAATTAAAACAAAAAATGTGATTATTTACACTATTTTTAAATTCTGCTGCCCCCTGCCTGGTGCACCATGCCATTCTGCCTTCACCTGTGCCTGTAGCACTACCACTGATTTGGGGTGGGGAAAGCAGGGGGTGAGGAGTCAGTGTTTTGGATTTCCCATAGTCCCATATGGTCACCCTAATTATAACAAGAAGTGTTGTTTCATTGAATCATAGAGTGAAAAATATTTAGGATTTTCATTCTTTCCTATATACAATGTTTTATTGTGCTTAAATTAGCTATGTAAGTATGCACTATAGATGTACTTATGTACAATAGTACAATCCAAAATTTGATCAATTTATTAATAAATCAAACTAATTGATAGCAAATAAAGACCAAATACTAATCCCAAAAAGTGTCAAAAGGTATTTTTCCCCAACTGCCATAAAGCCAGGGTTTGAAATTTGATGAACACATAAAAAACAAGATCACTAGTTACTCTTTTATAATTATTTTCCTTATTTTGGTCACTTTAGTTGGAAAGAAACTGCATTTTTTTTCCCATTTCTATGTGTACAGTGCCTAGAACAAAAGTTTTCTCTGTGACTTAGACTTCTGAGTTCTACTGCAGTACAAATAATTGGTTATGATTATGGCAATAATGGTATCTATTGCAAAGTTATACGTGCATTATTTAATTATTTTTTTACAAAGACTAAAGATTTCAGTTTAAGACTAGATCTAAATTATACGGGCATCTAACATATGTCTACAGGTTAACGGGTGGACTTTTGTTATAAGTTACACTGGGCTGATAGCAATATAAGTGAGAGACAAATCTATCCCCAAAAACCTGCCTGAGTGTCCATATGCTAATACTATTTGAACAAAAGTCCAAAATCACCAAGTTATACAATAATAAATTAAAGCAATGAAATCTGGTTAATGAGATCTTAGTACACTGGTATTTAAAGTTTCTATAGGATTTGGGAGAGAGATCAGTTTTGTGTTTGTATCAGTTTTAATGGGGCTGAATTAACATGCATCTGAGGAATCCCATAAGAGTTATTGAAATGTTCAGAATTTACCACCTATTTCCAGAAAAGATTGAAGACGTTTTGCAGCATCTGTGATATCATTGAACTCCCATTATCTGAGCAAATCAAAACTCCCAAGGATCCCAGATGAATAAGTTGAACAATTTTAACAATCCCCTATCCCACCCCCTCACAACCCCACCCCCGGAACAGACAAACAAACAAACCCAAACATATACCAGAACAGTAAGAAAGATGAGAATTGGATTGGATGAGCTTACAGGTCAATATAACATACCCTGTGTCTTGATATTTCTATTCCAGTCAGAGAAAGGGTGAGCTATAACATCTTTGCAAGTTAACTGTATGCCAAAGGATACCCTTCCCCCAAAATAACCCAACATTGTTACATTAATATAGGAACAACACATTTCAAGAAATCAACCAGGGTTGATCTTAATAGAGTTATCTGTACTCTGGCATCTCTGTCTTAGTGGAAACAAGATCACTGATCACTGCGTCACATTGGTTTAGAATAAAAATAATGACATGGAGGAATCATAACAAGTCTTCAATAGTATGAGGGTACCACTATTTCATATTTAAAAGATCACATTCACAAGTGGTGAAATAATCATATTTTTACCAATAAAGTATAAATCTACAGCTCCAACACAAAAACAATAAGTGGTAATTTTTGAGATATTTCACATATTTGCTCAAAGGCCTCCAACCAATGTTTATTTAAATGAATGGGAGTCTTTCCAGTGAAATATTAGTGAGATTTGGATTGGGCCTTTCAAAAGTCTGTGTTCTTTAAATTATAATGTCGCATTAAATTACCTGGAGAAGAAAGTTATTGTGTGTGTGTTTTAATTCCTATAAGGAATGGGACAAAAAAAAAGGTAGGCCGTAGATCATAATCGAGAGTTGGGGAAGTGAAAATCCTGGATCCATGAAAAACGTATACATCATTACAGTATAAATTAGTTTTAAATACCAAGATTATTGGTAGCTAATTAAAAGCACCCAAAATGTCACATGTATCAGCATCCCTGCACTGAAAAATGGCAGTGGGGAGCTTGGGACTAAAGCTCACTGAACAAGCTTTAGTTTAAAGTACCCCACCACCATTTTCCAGCATGGGGATACCGATACACACGGCACTGGAGTCTGCTGGAGTGCATAATTACAGTGTGTCAGAGCAGCCTCCTTGCATGTATATAGAAGCCCATGAGGCTTAATTTAAGCTACATGATTGTGGATCAAGTCTGGTTTGGCAGTGCCAGGATCCATGCCAGAAACCTGATCTATGTAAGTTGAGGTAGGAAGAAAGAAGATTGGGATCAGGTGGGCTAGCAGGTCCATGGGGGGTGGGGCTGTGGGGGGATTGGTGGGATCTGGGATCAGAGGGGTTTGGTGGACCTGTGGGAAGGCAAGTTTCTGTCAAGGTCTAAAGGGGTTGGAGGGCTAAAATAGCCTAGTCAGGATGGAAGGATGGAAAGAGTTGAGCCTCAGGATGTATGGGTTCAGCTAGGACATGGTGACTGGACCTGCAGAGTGTCAGCAGAGTCAGGATCACAGGTTACCAGAGCTATGAGGGTAGATCCAAGAGAGACAGTCCGGGATATAAGCTGAGGTCAGGAGTTAGGACTTAAGAGAACCAGTGTCAAGTTCCAAGTATGATCCAAGGTCAGGGTCAAGCAAACCAAGTTGACTCAGGATGCTGGGGAAACCAGGGAGAGCAGGGCCAGCACTGAGGTTCATGGGAAATCCTGGAGATCCAAGATAAAGGTCAGGGAAAGCCAAAGTCAAGTTGTGAGCCAAGACAACCACAGGGCACTGAATGTGAAGCTTGCCAGAACAGAATGAGGCTGTATGAAGGCATGCCTGTAGCCTGAGACTTCAGATGTGTTAAAAATGGAATAACTGGCACTTTCAGCAGTCAAACTGGCTTCAGAGAACTGGGTCAGCCACAGTAGCCAGGGATCAGGGAAGATGTGGTAGCTTATGTGGTTGCCCAACCAGGTCTGCTTGATCAGAATTCTTGAGTGGTTTGAGTGGCTGGGCTTTCCTAGCCCTGGGACTGTGCTCTTAATGAATACAAATGTTCCTTAGATGGGGCTTAACTATTCCCTATATATCTTAGCTCTCCTGCTCAGGTGAACCATAGCATTGGAAGAGATCTCAAGGGTCATCTAGTTCAACCCACTGAATGAATGCTACTCCTAAATCATATCTTAACAATATTATCAGGTCTTCCTTTGAAAATGTCCTATATATATATATATTCTACCACTTCCCTGGGTAGTCTATTCCACTGCCTGACCATACTAACATGATGGATCTGAAAAAAATCATTGCTAAGGCTATACTTTTAGAATTTACAGTACATGGATTGTAACTGACTGTCAGCGGCATAATATTAACATTTGTGAACTACCACCCTGTGTCAAAAAGCAAATAATATGATCACATTTAGTTCAACTGAGGTAATGTATCTACTTTACTGGGTAAAAGACACACGCGCACATGTAAATATTTGTACATTTATTAGGGTTTTTGGTTGTAGCTGTGTTGATCTAAGGACATAGGCAAGTTGCTTTTAGTAGATGTGCTATCTTTTATTTGACCAACTGAGTGGTTAATTTTTTTTTTAGCAAGCTTTTAGGTGTAGTCCCCCTTCTTCAGGTTGGTATGAGACTCCAAGGAATAATGGAAGATAAAAGTGTTACAGGATGTCAATGACAATGTAAATAAGTAAAAATTAGGGAAACAAAACATAAATCAGGGAAGTGGAGGATGGGGGGAAGCAGGGGGGGAAACAGCCAAAGGTGAGTAAGGAAGAGATCCTATAGTGGTGGTAATTCAAGGTAGAAAAGAGGTTGTCTGTTAAAAAGGAAATGGTTGGAAATTAGGAAGACAAAGTGCAGAAAAGGGGGTGGGAGAAAGCTGTAAAAGGTCAGGTCTGGTAGGTACCTGGTGAGTCAGATATCAGTCAGGTTGTAATGCGTCATAAATCCAATGTCTATACTGAGTCCATGATTTTTTGTATCCAGTAGATTTATGGCGTGACGTTCATAGGCTTGTCTACAAAAGGTATTTTGTAAGTTCCCTTCGAGGATAAGAACAGAGAGATCAGTGAGGGAGTGATCATCTTGTGAGAAATGTGCCAGCACAGGTAGCTGGGTATTTTTGTATTTGATAGATTTTCAGTGTCTATTCATGCTTGTGCACAGTTGTTGTTTGGTTTCTTTTACATATTTTCTATCAGGGCAGCTGGTGCACTGGATGAGATATATAACATTTCTGGAGGTGCACATGTAAGATCCAGGAATGGTGATGGATCTGTTGTGGAGTGTAGTTACCACGGGGGTGATGGAGATGTGTTGGCAGGTTTTTCATTTCTTCTCCTGGCACGGTCTGGATTCATTGGATGTGTTTGGGGTCGTAGTGAGTTTGCTTCTGGTGATGAGGTTAGCGAGGTTCAGTGCTTGTTTAAATGCTAGGATGGTTCTGGAAAGATCTCTTTAAGATCTTTAAGAGAGCATGTTAAGCTACCTGCTCTTCTAGTACAGGTTGCAATTATTTGAGGATTTTCCATGTAGGTTCCAGGCAAGGGTGATAGGTCATAACAAATGGTGTGCAATTTGTGGGGGGTTTCTTTTTGTACTACAGCAAATATTCATGTGGTATCTGGGTGGCTCTTTCAAAAGTGTGATCTATCTCACTGGAGGAGTGTTTTTGTTGGCTGAAGAACCTCTTGAAATTCATGAGGTGGCAATCATGGGTATTCTAGGTGCAAATTCAGTGGTCGGCAGGAGTGGTCGGCAAGAGGGCCACTGGAGCAAGACCCAGACCAGGGACAACATCTAACTGTGAGTCAGGCAACAACAAGTTTATAGTTCTAAATTATACATAAGCTTATTATCAAATTACACTGAATTATTAGAATTATGGACACTAAACACCTGGATAACACCTGGTTGGTGAAAAGATGGGGTATAAGGAGAGGTAGGAGCCCTGAGAAGACAGCTTTTGGTCTCACCTGAACATTTTAACCCAGGAGAAGACTTCCGCTCAAAAAAGAAAGACCTCACTCAGGTGCAGAAGCCAAGAATATTTATTAATTGTCAAGGAGGCTCCAACAGATGAGAAGTACACATCAAGTAAGTTGCTTGTACAGTGTGTTTAAGGTGATAGTTGTTTCTATGTACATATTAGGGCTGTGCGAAGCTGTGGTCACTGATTGATTTTGGCAGAGATTCTGCCCAATTCGGTGGCCAAATCTCTGAAGCCAAATCAAATCAGGAGATCCTTTAATCCCTCTGTATCTAATCAGAACCCTCCAAAATGATTCAGAGAGATTCAGAAATATTCAATGATTCAGAAATAGACACACTTTAAATATTTTTTCTACAGTTTTTCCCCCAGTCCACCAGGGAGCATGTGGGGGACCCTCCCTCACCCCCCCCAGCTCAGCAACTGGTGCTTCCTGGGTCGGGGGGGGCACTGGGGGGTCCCCTGTGTGACCTGGAAGTGGACCGGAAGTAGTTCCGGTCCACTTCTGACTCCTCTGCCAAGCATGCTGGGAACCCTGCCATGCTCCCATGGGACACTCGATCTGCCCCAGCATTTCGGCATTCAAAAGCCACACAGGGCATCTTGAGATATGTATTTAAAGCTGTGTCTATGAATGAATCGCTGAGTCTCTGAATCAGTATCAAATTTTCAGATTCGGATTCGGCCAAATCCAATCAGGTCAGTGATCCAAATCAACTAAACAAATCACTGTCCCTGATTTGGACTGCACCCAAAAGCTTCCGATGAACTTTTTTTCCAATTACTCGATTGATCTAATAAAAAATCTAAGAAAAGACATCAAATCTACTCAAAGGACCTTGCCTGCCAATGTACATTTATTACACACACATATCAAGAGAGATTTAAAATTAATCTGGCCGTCTCTGTAAGAATAATGTAGGGTGCATCTACACATGATACTATATTGCCATAGCATCTGTGGACATCTACATGTGACTAGCAGCTACTACAGTATAGCGCACCACTACAGTGAAATGCTCCCCCAGTATAGTGCACCACAACGGTGAAGTAACTGCTAAAAATAACTACGCACCGCACATATGAAGTAGTACAGTTTGTTACTGTGCAGGGATCACAGCATAGTAACGTCACTATAGCAACACATGTAGACTCAACCGTTTACTTTGTATTTATATAAAAACAGCTACCCCCCAACTATTTCAAAGTGCATAGCATTCATTAATGAATTAATTTTCATAACACATCTGTGCGGCAGTGGATATGTCTACATGTGTGCCTAACTGATCAGTTGTTACTGACCAGTCATTTACTACTCGCAAGCATGCAGGCATTAGCGAGTACTAAATGACTGTGCAGTAACCTCTGTTATGTTGTTATTTTTAAGTCTACAGCGCAGTAGTGCCAGCATCACAGTTCATGCCCACCAACACTATGTCACCATAGAAACAAGCTATGTCACTATAGCTTGCTGGTACAGTAACATAGCGCCTCACGTAGGTGTGCCCAATGAAATATTAATATCTTAATTTTGAGAGAGAAGTAATGACACAAGAAAAACAAGTGAAAACAGTCCTATTGAAATCAGAAGTGTGCCACCGACTTCATTACATTCAAGATTTTACCCTACCTAATTTTCCTCGGACCATGCAATAAGGCAATGACTGAGTGAGACTTCATAATCTCTAGACTTCCAGGTTTGGGTCTTACCAAAACCATGCTTCTTTGCATAGCATACAGCTCGACAAAGTTTAGAGGACTGTTTTGCACAGCAATGAAATTACCTAGAAGTAGCAGAGCATGTCTGGAATTTAGGTTCCCACTTTATATTCTTTGTATTTATTTTGCTTTGAATTAAGTCCAAATGCTACTAGTAGGTGAACTTTTGAAAAAATCTTCCATTGATCTATTTTTTCCTTTTATTGAACAAACAAAAAATGCTTTGAAGTTATAGCATATATGAATGAGTAACTTATGTTGCCCTTTTCCAGTGAATATGTTAGCACAGAATAAGCAGTGGTCTACTTTTCTTTTTCTTTTGTTCTCTTACAAAACACACTTTATCAAGCTTAACAATAATGCCCCCTTTCATTTCACATTTAGAGTGTTTTGATCTGTAGTTTGAATACCCCCTTAATGGATATGCGCAATTTCTTGGACATATTCTTTTGCATGAACAGAAGCAGCTGCCTTTTAAAAAGACAATAACATGTTGGAATACCTTTAAAAACACTATTAAAAAGCAAAACATGAGAGCTAAAAAATGGACGGTGAGCCAACTATTTTCTCCCTGACTGAAACGGCAAGAAGTTTGAAGAGCAAACAGTGGCAAAGTAGAGACAGTGGTATCCTAACCTCTCTTTAACTATTTATTCATGAAAGGCACATCACTGTCAAATTTGTAATTCTGTGTTGATACTACTTTTGGAATTTGCATTCAATGACATTTTGATTATAGTATTCAAATTCATGTGCCCTTAAAACTTTGCCATTTATTTTGTATGCAAAAATCTTCCAGTTAAATGTCCTTATTTCCATTTTCCTCTGGATTCCTCTGAGACTATGCAAAGAAAAGTAACTGGGATCTTTTTCTCCCCCCCACCCTCCAAAAAAAAAAATTCTTGCCAGGTACAAAAAATTCAAATTATAACTACTGTATTAAGCACCAGCTGTTTAATTCTTAGCTCTAAATTATAGCAATGAACAAATAAGCTGTTTTTCTTATGGTACAATTTGATCATTATATTTTCCATTTTAAATCCAAAATCATATTAATGTTCATGTAAAATGCCAGCTAGAAAGGCACCCTCTTTTTATCCACAGAATGAAAAAGCACAGTTATTAACAATGCATACTTTTGGACTGTAGGCATGATCAATAACCTTTTAAAAATAATAATATGTGTTCAATACAATAGGATAATTCACAGGTATGATGCCAAGTAGGCAGTATTGTTTGCAGGCCCGAGGCACTGGTGTACAGATTCAGTTTCTCTAGATCATGGGGAATAAAAACCCACTGACATTGCTTCTTACAATAAACAGCAACAAGATTTAATATTTAGACCTATTTTTTCATGCAATTCTTTTTCAATTGTGGCTGCTTATACATGTGCACAGAGGTGTGGGGGAGGAGGGAGGAGTTGTGTGCATTTTAATTAGAGTTGTTTCTAGGCAGCCCCTCTAATTAAAACACCTCACTGTCAGGTTTATTAAGCCCCATGTGTTTAAAAATGGCTGAGGGATGCTTTATCTAAACCTCATTTGATGAGGTTGAGATAAAGCACCCCATGGCCATTTCAAAATGTGTGGAAGCTTAATCCATGTGATATTGCAGTAACACTGGAGCACTCTAATTAGAACACCAGCAAGCAGGTGTGTAGGTAATCTATGCATCTGCAGGGAAATGAAATCACCATACTAATTATGCAATGGTTTTCTTCCTGACCATTCACTGCAGCCATAAGAGTATGGCTTCTAAAGTTACTGTGAACACAAGGTATACTTGAAAAAGTTAGGATTCAATTTGAAAATTATGTTTTTTGATATTATTTTTAATGTATGTGTGTTTGTATACAATATACATATACATACATAGTATACACATACACACATTTACCTTTGCAAACTTTCCTATATATATGAAACTTCCCTGACTGAATATTGAAGGAGTGCTATTAAATGTATGTAATTTACATTGTTTTGAGGGAAGAGAGGAATATTCTGTTAGCTCCGAAATCTTTTGTTGGCTGAAGGGAATTAAACACTCTGGTCCCAGTCCAGCATGTGCATACCTTTGAATCCAAGTGAACCCATTGACCTGAAATTTAATATATGCTTACATTCTTTGCTGGATCTAGGTCAAAGTGTAAAGAGCTGTAAAGGTTTAGTGCTCAGTTTTCAATGATCTGTGTACAGGAAGGATCCCATCCCTAAACAGAATCTGCTAAAATCAGTGGGAATGTGAATTTACCCAGAGGTTTGCTTTTGCAGGGCCAATTCTAAGATTAGAGCCTAATATTTTAGAAAGTTTGATTTTACTGACTCCAGCTCTTTGAATTTCATCAACCTTTCACATTACATAGAACTGTTCAGCTTTCCAGTGAATAACAATCTGTTAGCATTAAAGGAGATTGATTAATTTGGAATCTATGGTGACTATTATGTCAATGAAGCAAAAAAAAGACCAGTATTTTTAATTAAAACTATTGGAGAGTAGAAATTATTCATGATTTATGTTTTACGTAGATCTTTACAGTCTTAGTATCTTCTAAATAGAACAATTTATTTTAACTTAAAAATTTTTAAAATAATTTTAAAGGACAATTATACTTATTGCTTTATCTTCTGTTTCACATATTAGATTGCCCTTTTTAAATAGAACTTGAATTTTCAGTAGGTTATTTGTTTTGAAAAGAAAATACAGGGAATTTTCAACATAATAATTGCCAACTTTTTTCTAAAAAAATAGTACTTTATAGTTTTCAATAGAAAAATTGAAAAATAAATCATCGTTTTAAATGTCATTGTGTACATCAATTTTAAGATTCTAAAAAGGTCTTTTTCCAAACTACCACTGTGTTTAAAAAAACTGCAATTACAAATAGATGTTATTAAGAAGCATCTCCAGACATCACATTCTAATTCTGAGATATCTTGAATGAGAGTTCAAAAATGTATGTGCCTACTACAAATTTGAGCGTTTTGAAATTGAGCAACTTCTACTATTAAGAGAATACACATACACATGTATTTTCTATAGCCATACTTTCCCCCCTATAAAATCTCTCTAGTTAGAAACATTCTTGTCAATAAACAAAACCACTGGAAAGCCCACAGCTTCTCATAAAACATGACATCATAACAAGTTGCACAGCAGTTCTTCCAAATTTAAATTGTCAATATATTCAATTATTAATTGCATTTGTCTGATAACTCCCAGTAGTAGTAAACACATGATTCCTGCTAGGTGACTGAAAAATTAAAATGCTTGCTTTAAGCATTCTCTATCAAGATCATGGCTACACAAGGCATATATTCAAAGCAAATACACTAAGTAGTTATAAGATCACATATCAGGTTGTATATATGAAAAAAATGAATTTTCAAGTTTTTAGTTTGCAAGGTGCCATAGGCATACCATAGATATTTCCTTTATAATGATAAATATAAGAAGAAAATAAGAGCTAATAAAATTGTTGTGAACTTAAAAATGAAAAAAAATCAAAACTATCTTTCTTCTTATGTACCTAAGGCAGAGATGGAATTAGGACTAGCTTCCCAGATTAAGGACAATAAGAAGTCCTTCTTTAAATACATAGGGGGTAGAAAGAAAGTCCCAGGTAATGTGGGGCCCCTACAGGATGCGTTGGGAAATTTGGTTGTCACACCAGATGACAAAGCTAACATGTTTAACGATTTCTTTGCCTCTGTCTTCCTAAGTAGGGACCAGAACAGCCACCTCCCTGCTGGGCCCCCCTCGGGCCCCAGGAGAAGCACAAGGGTCAAGGGTTAGTGAGGAAGTAGTTAGGGAGCTTCTGGAGGGACTGGACATATTCAAGTAAGCCGGTCCAGACGATCTCCACCCTAGAGTTCTAAAGGAACTGCCCGAGGTCATTGCAGGACCCCTGGCACAGCTTTAGGAGCACTCATGGTGCTCTGGTGTGGTGCTGGAGGACTGAAAGAGGGCCAACATGGTTCACTTCTTCAAAAAGGGGAAGAAGGAGGACCCGGGAAACTATAGACCAGTTAGTCTTACCTCGATTCTAGGCAAGCTGTTTGAGAAAATTATTCTGGCACACATCCATGAGGGGCCAGCAGGGGACTGCATGCTTAGGGGCAACCAACACGGGTTCATCAGTGGCAGGTCCTGTCAGACCAACCTGGTGGCATTTTATGATCAGATCACCAGATCATTAGATGCGGGGATAGCAGTGGACATAGTCTTCCTGGACTTCCGGAAGGATTTCAACACTGTTTCTAACCCTGTTCTCATTAAGAAACTGGGGGACTGTGGTGTTGACACCACACACACAGTCAAATGGGTTGCCAACTGGCTGGAGGGCCACACCCAGAGGGTGTTAGTGGATGGGTCCTTCTCAACCTGGAAGGACGTGGGCAGTGGGGTTCTGCAGGGCTCAGTCCTCAGGCCCACACTGTTCAACATCTTCATCAGTGACTTGCACGAGGGGGTAAAAAGCACCCTGTTCAAATTTGCTGCTGACACTAAAATGTGGGGGGATGCGGGCACACTAGAAGGGAGCAACAGGCTTCAATTGGACCTAGACAGGTGACAAGGGTGGGCGGATAGAATAGGATGGGATTCAACACAGATAAGTGCAAAGTGATGCACCTGGGAAGGAACAACCAGCACCATACCTACAGGCTGGGGAACTCCCCTCTTGTCAGTACAGAGGCAGAAAAGGATCTTGGAGTCGTCATCAACTCCAAGATGAACATGGGCCGGCAGTGTGGGGAGGCAGTCAGGAAGGCCAACCGTACCTTGTCATGCATCCGCAGATGCATCTCAAGCAGATCAAAAGAGGTGATCCTCCCCCTCTATGCGGCACTGGACAGGCCGCAGTTGGAGTACTGCATCCAGTTCTGGGTGCCACACTTCAAGAGGGATGTGGACAGCATCGAGAGGGTCCAGAGGAGGGCCACTGGCATGATCAGGGGACAGCAGGGCAGGCCCTATGAGGAGAGGCTACGGGACCTGAACCTGTTCAGTCTCCAAAAGAGAAGGTTGAGGGGGGATCTTGTGTCTTGTTGTAAACTAGTCAGAGGGGACCAGCAGGCATTGGGGGAGTCCCTTTTCCACTGAGCACTGCCAGGAGTGACCAGGAATAATGGTCACAAGCTGGCTGAGGGTAGGTTTAGGCTAGGTATCAAGAGGCGCTACTTCACGGTCAGGGTGGCTAGGATCTGGAACCAACTTCCAAGAGAAGTGGTGCTGGCTCCTACCCTGGGGGTTTTTAAGAGAAGGTTAGATGAACACCTTGCTGGGCTCGTTTGATCCCAGTATTGTTTCCTGCCATGGCAGGGGGTCGGACTTGATGATCTACTCAGGTCCCTTCTGACCCTAGAAACTATGAAACTATGAAACTACATAATTAGAGTCCCTGTTACAGAAGCACTGAAATTCCTTCAGATGACTGACAACCATGAAAGTCTTACTGACACTCCTAGAACTATCTGTCATTTATTCTCCTTCAGTCCAGTTGAATTTAACAAACTGTCTTTCAATTTCTCAATATAAATACATTTAGGCATCTAACTAATGTATCATTCTTGATATGTATTCACCTTGAGCAGTGTATATCATTTAAAATAAAAGACAATAAAATTTAAGGCAGAAATCAAGGGGCAGTTTCATCTCATGCTTAATAAAATATAATCATGCTAAGGAGTCTGAGGAAAGTGTGAGGTGATGTTGAACAAAGTCTCTAAGTGTTTTCCCTGTATCTACTTTTAATGTTATATACAGGTTCATTTCTGTACAGAAGTGGTAGACTGGGGGTGTCATGTCTCTAGCACACATTGTGCTTCACAGAGCTCCTAGAAAGTATACCTGGCACACCAAACTTTTAGTGTGTATTCCACTTCCAGTCTAGCCAGTGATGTTGTCTATTGAAGAAAATGTCCCATCATCCTCATTACCATTTTAGGGCCAGATTGTGAGACAAATCACTCTTAGATGTTTCACTACTTATACTGCTTAAAATTATACTATAACAAATACTTCAACTCCCTTAAAATGCTAAAGTTCTTATGCACTCTGAAAAGCTGAGATATTAATTATCAGCCAACATGAATAACAAGTAAACTCTTTGGAGGACTAGTAAGTCATGGAAATAAAATACATCATAATAACATTTGTTTTATCAGAGTAAATCCTGTAAAATGCAGTATATACACTGCATATGAAAATGTGCAGTTACCCATTATTATTGATATTACATAATTACTTTAAACACAGACATCTGCAACAAAGGCAGTATTACTTTTTATCAGATATATTAAATTAAAAACTCATGAATCATTGCTGTGTTCCATTTATCCAATATGTAGGTCGCTTTTACATGCTTCTCAATGGGAACTTTGCTTTATTAAAAACAGAACACTAGTTCCAATTCTTATTTATTCCTTTATTCCTGTTTTCATATTTGTCTTCCCCCTCATAACTGCCTTGTTCTGTATAATGGATTGAAAAATCTTGAAGCATTTTCCCATGCTTTACATCATCACCCACTTAAGTCTTGGGAACTTACCCCTTCTCTTCTAATGTAGCAGTTATATATGCTATAATGCAAAATAAAGTTGTGTTAAAACAGCTTATGTGCTGTTGCTTTATACTGCTAATTAATACAAGAAAATAACATCCTTTATTCTAGATTCCTACATCTGGAAGTGACTTAGTGAAAGATGAGGATGCTATGCTGCTGGTTTTGCTCAGAGACATATATGGCCTCAAGATATAAAATTACTAACTCTCTAAACATGACTTAATGAGGGGAAAGAAGCACCTGAAGGAATAAGGTCAAATCAGGCTAGCTAAAATATCTTTCATGAGGCCAGACCCTTCTCATTACCACATGGATGCTTTATTTCTGTTCCCATTTCCCCCACTCTCTCACCCAACACACTCATCTGAGACCCAGCTAATGGTAAGCATATTTTAACATGCAATGGTTTCCTTTTTCTTCTTAAATGCATATATTGAAATAGTAAACCGAACATCTTTTTACACATGATATGTAAGCATGTATAAACATAATATAAACATGCAAAACTCAGACCTAAGGTAACAAGAGGCAGCCATATCTATAGCTTAGTGGGAGTTGTGTTTGCTTGTATCAGCTCTGAAGTTGACCAGGCTCTGAGCAGTTTCCTCAAAAACACATGAGCTGCTGTCCCTGCTTTTAGCAGGTCCAGTCATACTCTAAGAATACTGAAAAAACATGAGAAGCAATTTTCAGATCCAAGCAATCTCCTTTCTGTGTTACAAGACTCTTTATTTCAGTAGCAAAGAACCCCCAGTGAGGACCCTTTGAAATAATTCAAGCACTAATGCTTTATTTAATGTTTCCCACACTCTGTGTCTGGGGAAAATGTGTTGCTTGGAGCAAAGCCATTTTGTTTTTGAAGGTGATGATGTTCAAAGAGATGACACTATTCATGTCCCAAACAGTGCCAGAAAATATCTAACTGGCAATTTCTTCTTTTTTTGGCAATTCCTTCCAATCAAGGATGATTGTCTTCCATGATACATGGAAGATGCCTGTGCATGACTTCTTTTATCATGGACAAGCTGCTGTACATCAGCTTCTGCATGACTCGTGAAAGAACGGGACCTTGATCCAGTAGCAAAGAGACCAAGACAACTGGGGATCTTGTTCCACTGCAGCCTTCAGCTGCTTTTGCAGCCATTGATATTCTAACATCTTCCATCTGCTCTGCCATTGAGGATTTGTAGACCCACGGCTGGGGGTTGGGCAAGTTTATTATAGTAGTGACCTGTACTTGCCACGTCATAGCACCGTCAAATGATATATGTGGCTTTTTAGGAGGGAAACCATTGTCATCCGCTGTCCTCACCACATCCTGGTGGTGCTGCTGCTCCTTGGTCCTCAGCTGCTTATTCATCAGAGTTACCCCTGCTTATTTCATAGCTAAGCCTCCCTAAAGGTTATTTCACTGTCCATCACCTGTGGACATGCTCATTAGCAGTACAGTTCTGCCCCACAGAGTGGCAATTCGAAGTAGTGTAAAATGAAGGTTGAAAGAAAGGAGGATTTTTTTTTTTTTTTTTACTATTGTACAGACTTCTTGTGAGCTGGATAAGGTCTAGATCACTATCTGGCTAGAATCTCAATTAATATCATTCAAACACTGTTTTTTGTATGACTTCATTATTTTCTTGCCTAAGGATGTCTCACCTAAGCTGACATAAATCCAAGAAAAGGAATATATAGAATTACTTTTTGCATACAACTAAATATTGAGATACAAGCTATTCAGAAACCTTTTAGAGCCATGTATTTAATACATAGGAATATGATTCCAGATTAAGTAAGTCATGTCTTTATTTCTTTGTACTCTGCTTACCCTGTTTCAGGTCCTTTCCGTTTGAACATACTAAACAGATTATACCACTTGCCAGTCTCTTCAAAATAGGTCTAGCACTAGAAAACTAATTGAATATTAGGTCTGGATTGAGGTGAGCCATCAGGTGTACATAGGGAAGCCTGAATTGTGCCTGAGTAAACACACCTAAATCCATCATTCCCAAATCATACAAAATGCTTTGCATGTTTTCTCCATCAGGCAATTGCTTTCCTCTGTGTGTGAACATTGCAGGAGTAACATAGCCAGTATAATGATTACATTAAAAGAGATTCGGTATCTGTTTTGTATACTAAATTGAGTATATATATTTTTTTCAATTTGCATACAATAAGAACATACAAATGGATGCTGCAGCTTACATGATCTAAATAGGTGAGACTTTTTCTACTTGTATTCATTTTTGCTCTTGGAATGAGGTGGTTTCTGTAGGACCAAAGATACAGGCATGACTTAAACCCAGCATGTGTGAGATGTACCCAAGTGGGTTCCATTACAAACAGGAGTGGAGATGATGTGCACATCCCCATGAACATGCAAGTGCATTTTGCAGCACCACAAACTACATGCACCACATCTGCACATTTTCACCACACTGCTAATTTGCAGCTCAGCGGGGGGGGGGTTTCCCCTGGGAGATCCCAGTGTCAAAAAAAAATCTGCACCCAAAAAAGATGCAAAAGAGAAGCACCCAAAGTAGAAGCACCCAAAAAT
Organism: Crocodylus siamensis; assembly: GCF_052110815.1. Lineage (NCBI taxonomy): Eukaryota > Metazoa > Chordata > Crocodylia > Crocodylidae > Crocodylus > Crocodylus siamensis. The sequence goes on from NC_143399.1 coordinate 108,635,411, forward strand.
GGTGCACATGGCTGCAGAATGTATCACTTGAAACTGGAGTCTAGCCAGCCAGAGTCAAAATCCAGCTTCTGGCTAGGCTCTGCCTGTCGGGATCATTGCTGCTGCAGCCCCAGAAAGCCCCCACTATCCCAGGTAAGTTGGCTAGTCCCAGAGTTCCCTTCTTCATCTGGACCATTTTACTGCATGCCAGAGCAGGTGTGCAGAAATGTCTCTGGGGACAACTAGCAGTGGCACAAATATGTGCTGCTGCTGTTTGTCCCCAGGGAAGTGCACATTCCTACTGATGGGGATGTCTGATCTGTTTTTCAAGAGAGATAATAGCTAGTGTAATTTGTATACTAAAGGACTTGCAAAGCAAAACTGGGCAACATACTTTACTGAGCCAAAGGTTGACAAGGCATTTTGCATATTCTCTTACTGGTCACTCTAAATGCTATATAGTGGAAGTTTGGTGTGATAAAATGTTTGCTTTATGCTATGTTCAAACAGGAAGCAGGTAAATCATCTTTGCTTTGTAAATTTTAATAAATAAGTGGTGTTCGTACTTGTTATTTACCTACCTACAAATTTTAATGAATATTTCTAGTGCTAATTGCTGATTTTCTATATTTAGAGGGAACAGGCACATATGGAGATAATAGCACAATGTGATATTTATGAGGTGCCAATTCTCTTATAAATATAGAAATAGAGTAATTAGCAGTAGAAATATTCATTGAAATTTCAATATACTCTTTGGGATTCAAAATTAATTGAGCTAAAGTTGATGATCCTTGTCATAAATTAATATTTTGGGGATTTAGAAGTTGACTCACTAGAGATGTGTTTTCAACTTCAGAGTAATTTAAATAAAAAACATTGGACATAGTGAGCATTTCTGTTAAAAGAAAAATACATCAAATATCGATTACAAGTACTTGACAGTAAAGGTAGTTGCTACCGTGTTGGTAATTTTCAATTGATTTATTGTTTCCCACTATATCAGTCCAATCCACTATCTCTAGCAAAGGTGGGGGTGTGATTCGGAAACTGATTGGGCTTGTATGTTGTCAAGGAAAGCATTGATGGCAATCCAAAGCATTGATGGCAAAACTAAAAACCTACACTTTACTGGTGGATACACTAATTACGAAAAATAAGATTTGGGACATTCCCCTCTCATCTTAAACAATACCAACTATTTTCCAAGCTCATAACTCAACAAAGCCTCTTTAAATAAGATTAGCACTTCTCATGTACACTGGATTCTGTGGTAATACAATATTAAGGTCATCCAGTGATTTTTTTGTGCCCTTCCCAAACATCAAGTTCAGCAAGACTCAAATTGCTGAAAGCCAGGAAAAGTGTTATGCTTAGAGATAGAGTTAAGGTTCATCCAACTAAACTTTGCCTCTCTCTGGCAGCAAACCAATGGGATCTATCTTGAATCACTACAGCCATTTTGTTGTTTCTGATCAGACCTGGTGTGAGGCAACTCTATTCTTATTTAATGCAAAGAGAGAATTAGACCCATTATAACAGTCAGTAATCTGAGCTGAGAGCTGGCTAGACCTAATCAACAGGACACACTAGGGACTGGGCCAGGCTTTGAATGCACACCTCTACAGAGTTTCTAGAGCTTGGACACCTGAATCAGGGCTAAGGGGAGCCCACAGCCCAAAATTCTCTCTGGAGGGTAAGCACAACCAATCTTACCCTCCGGAGGGCAAGCACAACCAACTGAGTAAGACTCATATTTCTTCTTCTTTTCAGCAGGTAACAGTGATGATTCTTGTCTTATTCCACAAAATCCTGGTGGTAAGAGTACTTTTCTTAGAAGGATTAGAACTAGGTATTTCTTTCAGAGTTTAAGATGAAGGGAGAGTGGTATAACCACCAGGATTACAGGTTATTCTGGGTGAAAACACCTTCTGTCCCTGTTGTTGAAACCTGGCCCACTGTTCAGAAAAAAAACTCAACATTCACCGATGCAGAAAATTAGCAGGAGAAAGAGCAGCTCTGATGCCTAGTAGTTAGGGCACTTACCTACCAGAGGTGGAGATCTCAGTTACATCTCCAGGACTAGTCCAATAACTAATGTGAAGACATTAAAGTACTTACAGAACACTTTCTTCTATCATATCCTCTAATGATATTAAACAGAACAAAGATAATGGATAAATATATACTATAAATAATCAGCAGTACATTGCATAATAAATATTGCAGCAAAAGGAGACCCCCTCTTTCTCCATCACTGTGACAAAATATAGTGAATTGATCAGAATTTTATAAAAATTAAAATGGCATCAAAATGTTGATCTGATTAAGTTTTTTCTCTTCTATAAAGATACAATGATAAAAGGGAATACTTTATTAGTGTTAAGGATAAAATCCCTTAAAAAGAATTATGATGCAGTTCTCTATTCAGAATTTTGCTTTCTCTTATATGTATGCACCCCATGAACCCCAGTGGAAGATGGGGTTCCCAGATCTCAGATGTTTGAAGTTTGCTATCAAATTTATTGCCTACTAGAGAAGGCTAATTACTGAGGCAGTATTCCTAGTTTTATACTTCAGGTACAAGTAGTGTTGTTTTACCTAAAAAATGGGATTTCTGTCTTTTTGTTTCACCATTTTTCCAAAACAATTACCCGTGGTTATCTTTCAAAGTCATTCATTTTCAAAGCCAAACTTGAGACTCATTATGGTTTGTGACTACATTATTAAAAATAATTACAAATGATCAGTATGAGAATATACAATTTTAACAGGAAAATGTTTACTTTTTCACAAAATTAAAGTTTAAAAACATAAATTAATCACTACTTGAGCTGTCTGCTTAACTAAGCAAGAGTGCAATAAATCATAATGTGATTATTTATGCTAAACAGCTTTGGTTTTATAAGTAGCTCATTAAATAAATTCTTATTTAAGTTAAATGTTATAGAGATTTTATTTTTATTAAATGCTATTTATGTTCACATTAATACATTCATATATACATTTTCTTAATAATTTTCAAATAATCTTAAACCTAGACAATCAGAGTGAACTAGTGCTTTTTTTTCAGATCACACCACTGAATTCTAACTGATGAATATTTCTGTCTATAAAGGATGATGGATTAATAAGCTTTAAAACTGAGTGTACCTAGCCAGCGAACAATAAAACTGTAGTGGAGGCAATGAAAAATTCCTGTCATTCTAAGTGGCCATGAACTCCCAAGCTGACCTTCTAAGAAAGATAGGCAGAGTAGGGTGCATTTCAACCTCTAAAACTGCATTATGTTGAATACTATGGAAAAGAGTCACATGGATCAAGAATCTTTATGAGGACAAGCCAAGTAATACAATTTATTACCGAGAGTTTGCTTTAAATATACACTTTTGCTTATCTGAGATTTGAAATATGCCAAAAGCAAGTGTATATGTATATAAAAATATAAGATAATGGCAATAGTATTCACAAATTAGTTTGAAAGCATCTTGGATGTCACAAAGCAAAGCCACTTTATAAACTGCTATTTCCATGTCACAAAGGTATATCAAAACATTATTTCTATGGGTATACATGCTAAGCAGAGAGATCATGTTAATATAAACACGAAATCTCCTCTATAAGTCTAAAAGAAAAAGTTCAATACTATGAGGAAGAATGCATCAAATAAACATAGGATAATCTACTACTATAGATGATGTTATAATTCTATCTGTACATTCAGCCTCCCCAAGCACATACTATGCTTCTAATGAAGATGATTCCAGTAGCAATAGTCATTTCTCTAAATGTTTTAGAAATATGTGGAAAAACACAAAGGCCAGATCCAGATGTGAAGGCACATCCAATTTGCAGTACCACGAACCACACACATTGCATGTTAAACCTTAAACCATTTGCTGCACTGATAATTAGAAACACTAGGGCAAAATTTGCTAATGGGATTTCCCAGTAGCAAAAAAAAAATAAAAAAAACCTGGAAAAAAAAATTAAAGCAGTACAAAGCACACCGAAGTGCTGTATGCTGGAACAAGCACAGAAACAAAGGCAGGGCTGCCTGTTCCCCTGTCTCTGTGTGTTGTGGAGTCCCAGGCAGCTGCACCCTGGCTGGCTTAGGTGCAGGGTGCCTCAAGATGGGGGAGCAGGCAGCACTGGGCTGGCTGCTGCCCTGTCTCCACATGTCTGTGAGCTAGCTCTGCACTGAGGCACCCTGTGCCCCAGCCAGCCAGCCCCTACTGTGGAGCAGTGGGACAAAGTTCCCACTGGAAACTTCATGAGCAAGGGCATGCACTGCAGCATAAAGTAGCAGCACAAATTTGTGCCACTACTATTTCTGCTGCTGCAAACACACATCCTTTCTTGTGTGGACATGGTCAAAGTGTCCACAGGGTAAGAAAATGTACAGAGGCAAAAAGACTCAGCTTATTATCATTATGTAGTTTTCCTTTTTAATGTAGAGTTGTTTATGTTACAAAAAAGCAAACACTCAAAGAGTTAGATACCGTTAAAATTACAAAGTCAGTTGTATGTTTTAATTCATCCTACTTGTGTCTATTTTTTTTTTTATTTTAACCTCTCTGTGGGCACATCTACACATGTACTTTACTGAAGAGTTAACTAACAAGCACCTCTGTAAAACATTATAATTTATACATGGACCCATATTAGGGAGCAGTAAACTAAACTAATTAACTCTGCTCTAGGATAGTAATGCCAAGCACAAGTACTAACCTATGGCAGGGTATTTGTGTGTGCTCAAATATACATGTAGACAGTGACAAGGGCTGGCTAGGACATAAGAGTGCTGCAGCATGGGGGCTGCCTGCCAGCTAGTCCCACACTGTAGCAGCCCTGTGCCCCAGCCAACTTCAATGATGCCCAACATTGCCACCTGGAGCCAACCCCCTTCCCCCAACCCCTGTTCCCAAACCTCCTGCTCTGGGTGAGTTGCTTCTGGGTGCATCATCTTCAGGTGTGCCTGGGACTGCCCCAGCTTGAATTGCTGTGGTACCAGGCACACATGAAGATGCTGCACCATAGTTTATTCAAGTGCATTAATATTATGTGTAGATGTACCCTGTAAAATCCCTATCTGTAAAAGGAAATAATAAAGACCTCTGGATATTGTAGTGATAGGTATCCCAGAAATCTCCAAAAGGAAATTAATAATTCTGTGTCCAACACAAAATTAAATAGTGTGGTACAAGGAAGGTTTGGATTCAGATACTGAAAAATAGGAGAAAACAAAATATTTAAGAGCAGCCATTTTAGTAAGCACTGTCTGGCCCATGAACACAGTGGGATAGAACTATTAGTGGGATGGGAGGAAGAGAAAGTAGTAATAAAAATGAAAGCTTTATTAGCCAAGCTAATTCTAGAATCTCCTATTATTAACACTTGTCTTTGGAACCTTAATGTTAAGGTAATACTTTGTGTGGGGAGAAGGGAAGAGAGGAGAAAGGAGGTCCAAGGTGGGAAGAGGGAAAAGATGAGAGGGCCATATGCAATTTCCAAAACTCTTCAAATAGCAAACTGGCAGGAAAATGCTTTGAGAAAAATAAGTCATGAGGAGGAAAAGAATGCGTAGATTCATTTAATAAATATTAGCATCTTGATTTAGTAGAGTAACTGATAAGAATAAATATGGTTGTCATCATTTTTTTGGCCAGAAGCTATGGGATGATGAGACACATTTTCCATTAAATATTATACTATTGAGTAATAGAATGAGGGTGTTAAAACTGGAATTCTGAAAGCCATTCCAAGTTGTGGAGGTATGCATATGCAAGTGACCACACCTCCAGCATGACCGTATCCCACTGTTTCTCCTTCTACCTCCCAACTTCTCAATCTTGTGCTACTCATTCACCTTTTCCAACTTCTCTCTCATTCCTTCATCCCACCCAACTTTATATCTTCACCATGCTCAGTCTCACTCCTTTTTCCAGGTCCAATTCAGTTTTATCTGGCATCCCAGAGAGGGTACATAGGAAGCATACAGATATTTGGGGAGGTGAGAGGAAGCTAGATCGAGTTAAAATGACCATCTGATCTAAGTTAAATTGGGATGGGAGGGGCTAAGGGGGGGTTGGAAGAGATCAGGGAGACAAGCAAGCTTGGGAGGTCAGGGGGAACAGGGAAGGGGGCTCTTGCAAGCTTAATTAATTAGTTAGGATGGAAGGGGTGGTCAAGACAGATAGATGACTACTGAAGCTATTCCAGCTTTGAAATTAGAAATTGTTAAACACACATAATTAGAACAAAGGAGGGTATATTTACATAGGTCTTTGTGTGTAGTGCCTCTGAGCACTGGGTGGGTTTTTTTCTGGTGTTTTCTCTGCTATCTTCCTAGGTGTCTTATTTCTTCACAGATTCCCACAACTACCTTCCTTACACAGACACCCCACAGTATAGCACTTACATTGCAACCTTTTATACCTCTTGGATGATTGACAGTTGTGACACATTATGGAATCATAACCTTCCACCAATCACTTTCCCTCTGAAATTGTTCCTGTCAATCTCTCTTTCCTGAAAATTCTGTATCATTTATCACTCGCTCAACCCATCACTCCCTGTCATGCAGCTCACACTTTGATATTTATTCCTGTCCATCATCTTTAAATCAACTAAGGGACAAATGAACTACTATTCATGCATGATGGCTTTAAAGTAGTTCAATGGGTCACACTGAGGACACCCTTAAAATGACTTCAATCTTCAAGAGTGGAGTACAAGCCAGAGACTACATGGCATGCAGGGTGCATGGGGGGGGCGGTCAGGCTTTGGGTGGAAACAGGCAAGGTCTGTGGGGGGTTGATGTGGTCTAGGAGGGTTTGACAGAATCAGGGGGGCTCATGGGGCCCATGGGGGGAGGGAACTTAGAGGGGATGGGGGGGGCTTTCTTCTCCACCACCTGGGATTACAGTCTATTTTTTGCCCTCTGATTCCACCCCCCCCCACAACAAACAACTCCCTCTAGCAAACCAATGCCCATATCCAACCTGTCCTCCCCTCACCCCCAACTTACCAGAGTCCACCAGTGCCAGGAGCCAAGGAAGTAAAACAAGCAACAGGAGCAGCTTGGCAGGTGGGGGACTTGGCAAGCTTGTGCCGGGTGCTGGTTGGTCTGTGAGGGTCATTGTCCATCTTGGATTGAAGGGGAGGGACTGGGGGTGCTAAACTAGCCAAGTGAGAGGGAGAGGGCAGGAAATGCAAAGCCCTAGGTCTGTAGCTAGTGACTGGGTGTTACCAGGCTGGGAACTGAACAGAAGTTTAGGACCGTTAGATCAGTCTAAAAAATGGCCAACCCAATTTAATTTAATCCTTCCTCTGAAGTACACTTAACTTAGAATCCAACCACTCTAATCTATAGCTCCATATGACAGAGAACCCTAACCTCTTAACTACAATCAGGAGGGTAGCAAGACTTTTGTAGCCCACAGGGGCCTCCAGTTCTGCCAGTGATACTGCCCAGGGAGCCCTGAGGAGATCAAAAGTGACTACAGAACTGGGTGCAAGGGTGTGGGAGACAAGACCTTAGGTGATGTTCTACTTGATCCTTCTGGCCAAGGGGAAAGGCCCACACAAGAGTGGATGCATCCTGTAGATCAATGCATGGCTGTGCAGACGGTGTCACCATCAGGGCTTTGGCTTCTTTGACCATGGAATGTTGCTCCAGGAAGAAGGATTGCTAGGAAGAGATGGATTCCACCTGACAAAGAGAGGAAAAAGCATCTTCACAGACAGGCTCATTAATTTAATGAGGGTGGCTTTAAACTATGTTTGCTAGTGGGTGGAGACCAAAGCCCTGAGGTAAGTGGTGAAGCAAGTGAACTGAAGAAAGCACAAGCAGGAGAGGGCAACTGGGGAGGCCTTCTCTTTCTTCCTGAGAAAATAGAGCAGTCAGTTGGTTACCTCAGGTGTCTGCACATGAATGAATGGGAAACAAGCAAGAAGAATTGCAAGTCCTTGCACAGTCATGAAATTATAATGCAATTGAAATAGAGACTTGGAAGAATATACATACATGACTGAAGTATTGTCATGGATGGGTAAAAACTGCTCAGGAAGAACAGGCAAGGGAGAGGAGGAGGAGGTGTGATGTATGTAAAAAAGCTGTATGGCGACTCAGTTTGTGTGTGAAACTGGAGATAGACCTGTTGCAAGTCTCTGCATTGAGATCAGAGGGGAGAGCAACAAGGGTGACATTGTGATGGGTGTCTCCTATAGACCAGGAGGATGAGGCTTTCTTCCAACAGCCAGCAGAAGTATCCAAACTACAATCCTGGTTCTCATGGGGGTTTTCATTCACCCTGACATCTGCTGGGTGGGCAATATAACAGGGCACAGGCAATTTTTGGTGAGTTTTGGGAACAACGTCCTCGTGCAATGGGGGGCCATGCTCTTCTTGACCTGCTGCTCACAAATGGTGGGGAATACAGAGTGGACAGCAACATAGGCAACAGCAACCATGAGATGATTGAGGTTAGGAACCTGAGGAAAGGAAGGATGGAGAGCAACAGAGTAAGGGCCCTGGACTTCAAAAAAACAGACTTCAGTGTCCTCAAGGAACTGATGGGTAGGATACTCTGGGAGGCCCATTTGAGGGGGAAAGTAGTCTAGGAGAGCTAGTTGTAAAAAAAAAACCTTACTGAGGGCCCAGGAATGAATTAGCCCAATGCATAGGAAGACGAGTAAATATGACAGAAAACCAGCTTGGCATAGCAGGGAACTCTTCAGTGAGCTGAAATACAAAAAGGAATGAGTAGGGAGGAGTATAAGAGTACTGCTTGGGCATGCAGGAATGAAATAGGGAAGGCCAGCTGGAGTTGAAGTTAGCAAGGGACATAAAGGATAACAAGAAGGGTTTCTACAAATATGTCAGCAACAAGAGGAAGATCAGCGAAAGTATGAGTCCCTTAGTAAATGGAGAAGGCAACCTAGTGACAGATGATGCAGAAAAGGTTGCAGTACTCAATGTGTTTTTTACCCCAGTTTTCACAGGCAACGTCAGCTCCCAGACTACTGCACTTGGCAGCACAATTTGGTAAGAAGGTGAGCTACCAACAGTTGTGAAATAATAGATTTGGGATTATTTAGAAAACCTAGACATATATAAGCCCATGGGGCTGGATGCGATGCACCTGAAGGTTCTGAGGGAGTTGTTTGATGTGAATGCAGAGCCACTGGGCATTATCTTTGAAGACTCATGGTGATCAAGAGACATCCCAGACAATTGGAAAGGGGCAAATATAATGCCCGTATTTAAGAAAGGGAAGAAGGAGGATCCGATCCAAGGAACTACAGACTGATCAGCCTCAACTCAGTCCCTGGAAAAGTTATGAAGCAGGTCCTCCAGGAATCCATTTCTAAGCACGTGGAGGAGAAGGTGATAGCATAGATTCACCAAGGGCAAATCATTCTGATTAACCCAATTGCCTTCTAATGATGAGATAACTGATTCTGTGGGTGCAGGGAGAGCAGGGGAAATAATATGCCTTGACTTTAGGAAGGCTTTTGATGCAGTCTCCCACAACATTATATCAAGCAAGTGAAGGAAGTTTGGGTTGGATGAATGGACTGTATGGTGGATAGAAAACTGGCTGGATCACTAGGTTCAGAAAGTAGTCTTCAATGGTTCTATGTCTAGTCAGCAATCAAACACAAGTTGGTCAGTTTTGTTCAATAACTTCATCAGTGACCCGGAGGATGTGATGGAGTGCATCCTCAGCAAGGTTCCAGATGACCCCAAGCTGGGGGAAGTAGCAGATATACTGGAGGGCAGGACTAGATATGCTGGAGAGTAGAGCTAAGATTCAAAGATACCTAGACAAAATGGAGGATTGGACCAAAGGAAATCTCATGAGATTCAATAAGGACAAGTCCAAAATCCTCCAGTTAGGATGAAACAATCCCATGCACTGATACAGGCTGGGGACTGAATGGCTAAACAGCAATTTGCAGAAAAGGACCTGGGAGTTACAGTGGACAATAGCTGAATATGAGTCAACAGTGTGCCCTTGTCGCCAAGAAGGCTAGCAGCTACATTAATAGGAGCATTGACAACAGAGAGAGGATTATTCCCCTGTATTTGACACTGGTGAGACCATACCTGGAGTACCATGTCCAGTGTTGGGCCACCCTACTATGAAAAAGATGTGGACAAATTGGAGAATACATCAGAGGGTGAGAAAAATTTTTAGAAGTCTGGGGCACATGACTTCTGAGAGGCTGAAAGAAATGGGCTTATTTAATCTGGAGAAGAGAAGACTGAGAAGGGATTTATTAGCAACCTTCAACTACATGAAGGATGGTCCCAAAAAGGATAGAGACAGACTGTTCTTAGTGGTGGAAAATGACAGAACAAGGAGCAATGGTCCAAAGTTGCAGCAAGGGAAGTTTAGGTTAAATCTTAGGAAAAGCTCTCTCAAAAGGAGGGTAGTAAAACACTGGCACAGGTTACCCAAAGAGGCTGTGGAACTTCATTCTTGGTGGTTTAAGACTTGGCTAGACAAAGCCTTATCAGGGATGATATAGTTAGGGATAGTCCTACTTTGAGCAGGGGGTTGGACTAGATGACCTCCTGATTTTCAGTTATTCTAACAGCTACAACAAGAAGCCTCAGCAAGAACACAGACCTCAAGATTGGGCCCTGTTAAGACCTTGGGAGGGTGCAGGGCCAGAACAACCAAATCTGATTAGACCAAGTAGAAGCAGCTGAGCTAAGCTACAGCAGATGGGGGAGAGGGGTGAGGTGGGGGTTAGGAAGGGAGGATGGTAGTAAAATTCCTGTGACTTTTAAATCGGACACTAGTGCACAAGCCAATATTATACCAGACTACTGTAAAAGGGCCTGATAAGGAAAGCAAGTGGAAACCAGATATGGCTCAGATTAGTGGTTCTTACTCTCATCACATATGTGCTGGAAATAAGGGTAAAAAGTGGTATTGATAAAATTTAGTTTGTGATTGTGCCAGGAAAATGTGTACCTATATTAGGGGAAAAGGCTCATCAGGCACTAGGTGTTATTCATAGAATATATACACAGAGGGGCACAGTAAAATTGAAAATATGTTTCAGAATATGCTTGAGGAGGTTGGAAAGTGGAAAAAAGGATAGAAGATTGAACTGTCTTAACCCTATACTCCCACAATACACAATCACAGAAATATTCTTTTAGCTGTAAAATAAAGTCTGAAAGCAGAACTAGAATAACTGTTTGCACAGGATATTAGTGAGAAAGTAAAGGAATCAGAGTGGTTTTATTTTTTGTTAAAAAAAATGTTTTTAAAGGGGAAAAAAGGATGGAGTAGACCTAGACCTCAAATAACTTAAGAAATATGTAAAAAGGGATAATTTTTCCATCATCACCAGAGAACAGTTTTTGGGGAGATAGCACAAGCAACATGTTTATCCACATTAGATGCATCAGCTGGGTTTTGGCAGGTTCCAACAGAGAACATTTGCACACACATTTAGCAATCCATATCGAGACTCTGCTTCTGCAGATTCCCTTTTGGGTTATGTTCAGCACCAGAAATGTTTCATAAAATGTACAACAAATATTTGATGACACGGAAGGCACCAAAATAGATAATAGGGTGTATAGATGATATTTTAGTATCAGTGTGCACAAACTGAAAAAGTTCTACATTTTATGTACGGGAGGGCAACTCTAGGTGAAAGTGTGATGGGATCTGATGCACAATCCACACAATCACATTTCCTGTCATGCCACATGTGCATGTCAGGATTGTAAAAGCATGAATCAAATCCCATCCTGCCCTATTGCTGGTTCCGGGGGATCCTGAACACCCTGTGCACTGTGAACTAGCAAGTTCCCACAACATCATCTCTCACGGCTAGGAGCATGTCTTTTTTTTTTTTTTTTTTTAAAGAAAATGTGCACAGTTTTAGATAAAATGTGGGGTGTACATACAGATGCCATGGCAGAAGATTGGACTTTACAAACAGGAGAGAAGACTGAGGGGGGATTTGATAGCAGCCTTTAACTACCTGAAGGGTGGTTTCAAAGAGGATGGAGCTAGACTGTTCTCAGTGGTAGCAGATGACAGAACAAGGAGCGATTGCCTCAAGTTGCATCAAGGGAGGTTTAGGTTGGATATTAGGAAAAACTTGCTCAGTAGGAGGATGGTGAAGCACTGGAATGGGTTAGTTGGAGAGGCGGTGGGCACAATCAGGGTTAAATCACATCCAGGAGAATTTCTCCTGGGACAACCAAAGTCTGTACATGCTGGGAGACTTAGGGAGCCTGCAGAGAATATGGAGATGTATGCATACTCTCCCTGCTTCCACCTCCCCCCAGCTGTACAGTGTTAGCACTATAAGCTTTCCACTTTCCAGGGCCTCACCATTCAAATGTCTGCATACACAGCTCTGGGTAAACTTTTCTACCACAAAAACAAACCTGGGAGAATAAACCTCTCAGATTATTTGAATGTGTGCATGTGCAGCCTCAGCCTCCGAGATATCATTGTAATATACAACCAGAAATGGGCAGAGTTTAAGAGAAAGCTAAAACAGGAGTTTCATTTTCATTCTGAAAAAAAGTTTGGGTGCTGTTGGCATGAATAAAGAAACCTGTTAAAGTGGGTTAAAGTGAACTGAACCCACAATATAACAGTACCTTTTAAAAGCAGGGTGTGTGTTATACAGGGATGGGTTATATTCAATACAATAAAGCATTTTGTACAAATGGGCAACTTTATTTTTCTTGTTTAACAAAGTAAAAGTGGACAACATGCAGAGAAGCTTAATATAGCATTCAGTTTCTTGTTTGAGGTAAGAAAAAGACAAATCACCATTACACACACGAGTGCCTCACGTAGAAATTGATTTTCACTTGTAAGATTAAGGTTTACTAACTGCCACACAGAGGGATTCATCTCACCTCAATCAAAATTAAAAAATCATGAAGCAGTATACACATCTCTTGGAAAATCTGGGAACATCACCTTGACAGGCATTGCTTCATCTTTTTAGTTTCACCAAAATTATTATTAATATATGAGTTAATTACATTAAGTTATCTACAAACTAGAAAATAACCACATAATTCACCTGGAATTTTCCAGTAAGCTACTAAGGAAATGAATTTTTCACTGGAGGACAATTTTGTAATATTCAAATAATATTAGCTGGGGCATATACATGCGGCACAGAGTCTGTACATATCTTAAAACTAAGTTTTTTAAACAAAAAGAGGAAAAATGCTGTTTATTCTTCCAGGCATAAGAACGAAAACTGATATTATGGTGCATCTATCAAGTCATTAAATCATAAGTTTCAATATACCTTGTCATAGGCTGTTCTATGCTCCAGTCAAATGGATTATTAATCTGAATTAGATCTCTTGAAAATTTTCTCCAGTCAAACAGTATCTTATTACAATTGGATCAAAAGCTTAAATTTCTCCCCTGCCCTAATCTTTAGCCCAGTGGCTGCAAATAATGGGGAAAGAGAGATAAATTTTAGAAGTAGCACTTGTAGAGGATGCAAGTACATATAAATAAGATTATACTGATCAAACTCTGAACAATCTCAGATGGAAGCAAAGAACTTTGAATTTAAACACAGAATGTTTTAATAGGAATACTATCAGCATTAATGACATGGAAGGAAACTATAATTACAAATCTGTTGGCAGATCATTTGAAAGTTGACTAATCAACTGAAACCACTTTGCATAGGACTATTATTAGCTGTTTTACAGTGGGATAGATATCTGTATCCAATTGGAAACTCCATGTTGTATTAAGGTTTCCATCTTACATTCTATGCTGAGAATAAGTCCAAAGATGTGCAACTGCATATTGCGGACATCACTCTGTCTAGGTAAAATAGTTGAGTATTTACTAAAGGATAGTCACTGAAAAACCATCAGGACTTCAATTAGGGCCAACAAATCTAATTATCTTAGCAAATCCCAGTGGCACAATGGACTTTCTAAACAGGAGGAACTTTCTATGCAGGAGTCTTCAGGGTGGGTTAAGAATGACTGGAATGTTACAGTGGATGCATGTGGGAGAGACACGTTATTTAAAGTAGCCTCAGAAGAGAAGGAAGGCAGATAGAAGCAATGCATGCAGAAGAGTCCAAGAGGGTCTCTACATATCCTGAGAGAGGTGAAATCAACTTGAGACTGAATCTCAGGATTCCTATTAATATTCAGAAGAATAAAAAGACTGAATAGTAAAGCAAAATTGGTTAAGAAATCTGTTTGCTATTCCTGTGATCCTTCCTTTCCTGCCACATTGTCTCCAAATAAAACTATGGAAAGAGTAAGTGTAAGTAACTGCAGTTTCAGATGTCAGATGCTGTTTCAGGGTCTGGAATGACTGGATCGACTGATGTGATATGCATCTCAAGGAATGGTGTCAGTCAAGAAGCCTGACCTCAAAGTGTGCCCTATATACCTCAAAATGACAACTAGTCCCTGTCCAGACTTAACTGCTTTGAAGTACACAGAATCCAGTGAGTTGGGGGTTCATTTGCAGCAAAATCATGGCCATACAGACTGTGTCTACATGTGGATTTATGCTAACTTAAATTTATTGTGCAGTAAGTTATTGAACAGTAAGTTGGAATAGGCAGGCATCCACACATGCAAGCAACTTGGGACTAATTTTAGTCCCAGGTCAAAGCAGCCTGCCATGTGCCCCTATAGCCACCGGGGGGAGCTCCAATCTCTAGGAGGGGTGGGGTCACCCAGGGTGGAGAGCCAGCAGGAGGCAGCCTGCTCCCTGGCCACAAAAAGTCCCCTCACGGGTCTGGGGGCTGCGAGAAAACCTGGGTATGCCTGCCCCCTGGGTGACCCACACTGTCAGGCGTAATGCAGTAATACTGTTATGCAGTAATTAATGAAGGTATCAAATTTATGCTCAAGTTGGTCAGTGTAAGTCACCATATTTACTGCACAGTAAATATGGCTCATTGACAGTAAATATGGCACAAGCTCATTGACTGCTTTGACATGTCCCATAACTTTGACTTAGCATTTCCTGTGAGCTAGAAGCCAACAAAAGGCATGGCTTCTACACTCAAGTTGTCAATTACTCTTCCTGTAGAAGCAATGGTATACTTCCACCCACTTTTTCTGGGAGGGAGAATATCACCCATAACGTGGAGGTAACTGTGGGGTACTTCAATACAGTGGGTCAGACACACTGCTCAGACTTTTGGTATTGGTATTGGCAGAAGTGAAATAAACTTCCTTAAAAACAAGAGTATCAGCCTCTATCTATTCAGACTTGAGAAATACTCTTTCACTGCCTTTGCAATTAATATACTGAAAACAACAAAATGGATTAACTAAACCTAGCAGTACATTAAAAAAAACAAAGTCCTAACCATTCTGTTTCTCCATGCTACAGTCCTAATCTATGCCGGTGTTATGACTTCAGCAGCTATTATAAGATATTGACCATCATTTGTTTAAACACCTCAAAAGCATATACAGCATATGGCAATCTTAATTGAAAGAGACAATCTCTCATCTAGCCCATATCCTATGTAGTCACAATATCATTGGGCTAAATGGATCAATGGTGCATATTGGATGACAGTAATAACTATCAACATACTTGGTTTGTCTCATACTTTGATTCCTATGCTTAAATTGCAAGAGGAAGGGGGATGTGAGAGGAGAAATAATTCCAGTCCTCTCTCTCATCCTTGTTCCTGCCCAAATATGAAGTATTAGAATTTCTTAAACTAAACAGTTCTTTTCTCTTACTCTCCCTCTCAACTTATTTTCCACCTTATGTCCAGTGAAGGAGCTTTGTAGAGCTCCTTCACAGATGGAAGCTTCCTTGGCTTTGGCATTGGCAAACTGGCCAAGCGAGCCATACTTTAGGAAATGAAACTTTTGATTGTTACTTGCATTAAAAAACATTCTTCAAAAATCATATCAAAGGCAGAATATGCTTTGTTCATAATTCATTATACTGGCAAGTAGTAGAATTATTAGTATCTTAAAATTTTATGACATTTTCAAGAAGACATTATAAAAATACTTAGAAAATCTGACTTTATTGCATTTCAAAAACTCAACTTACTTTTCAACTTCATAATTAGCATTTTTACTGGCATCAAGCTACTGGAATTATCTCTCTGATAATGTAATTTCAGAAGTTCAGCACAGTCAAAATTCTAATATAAACTTTAGGAAAGTATTTATGCTAAAATTATGTGTGGACTAGTAGAGCAGTGTGCCTATAGCAGCAGCCACTTTAAATTAAACCATTTACTAGCTGTCTTGCAAAGACATATTAAGAGTAAGTGAATTTCCCATCTTGCCCTAACAGTGTATACTTGCCCCCACTATATATTATGGAAGCTTATCCTCTTTCTGAAGTCTAACTTACTAATAGTTCAAAACAAAACAACAGTATCTGCTAAGTCAAGCACCTCAACTTTGCAAGCATTTCTGCTTGCAGCATCAATTAGCTTTGAGGAAATTATTTTTGTTATGGGAAAGGAAACCTTGGAAAAAACTTACCTGAGACAGGTGAGGAGCAAAACTGGCAGGATGCCACGCCAGAACCAGAGCATGGTGAAGGTGAAATCATGGTGGACAGGGATGCCGCGGCAAAGGGAAAAAAAAGGAAAAAAAGGAATAAAAGCTGCCAGGACCAGCTCCCATGTCAGCATGGGCATGCTTTGTAGCAGTGTGATGGGGCTGATTTGCTGATTTGGTGCCTGGACCCCTGAGTCCGGGATAAAAAGCCCAGCAGGAAGCCAGCAGGGGGACCCAGAAGTCAGGTTCCCAGCTGGCCTGGAGGGGCCAGATTCAGAGCATGGTCCCAGTGCAGGGACATAGTGGCTGTCCCAGCAAGGGGATTTCTCAAATAGACATAGCCAGATAAGGCTCAATAACTTACCTGAAGAGGGTCTGTGGGCATCGGACATCTACAACTTAGACTGGATC
Source organism: Crocodylus siamensis (assembly GCF_052110815.1). Taxonomy (NCBI): domain Eukaryota; kingdom Metazoa; phylum Chordata; order Crocodylia; family Crocodylidae; genus Crocodylus; species Crocodylus siamensis. The sequence goes on from NC_143399.1 coordinate 108,652,341, forward strand.
CCAGCAGGACCAAATAGGGCAAGAACTGATGAACATCTTACCCACGGCAAGTATAAAACTTGAATAGGAAGCGGAATGTTGGGGGACAAGACAGCCCAGGATCTGGAAGAATAAGGCAAAGTGCAGTAGGGAACAGTCAACTCAAACAACGCCCTGATCTCACCGTAATAACTTTAAAGGGCCAAGACACCAAAGTGCACATGATACCAACTCTGGTGGTCCAGGAAATGACATCTTTGGTCGACGTTAGGTGGGGTGTAAAGAAGGCAGAGCCCCAAGCAGGAAGGACAACCGAGATGACTAGAGGAAGGCATCAGAAGGGATGGGATGATCATCTTGCTCCCAAATGAAATCATTTTCCAGCAAAGACATGGCAGGTGAGATCCCCTGGGAAACCAACCGAGGTCCAACCCATTAACAAGCCTGTTTCTTCCCTAAAACAATGGCAAAACAAGAAAAGATCCTATGAACTAAATGCACAGGTGAACAGCACGGGAAGCTACAGAAACCATTTCAGATTTTTTAAAGAGCTTAGTTGCCTTTTTCCCCCCAAACTGCCAGTTTAATTGGAGTCCCCAAGGTTTGCAGTGTCCCAGCTGTATGGCAAAGAATCAGAAGGCCCTGGGAACCACATCTTCAGCTGAGGTTTCCAGACTCCACAAAGGGAGGAGCAGGGAGCTAGAAACATGGCTCCTTAAGTACCTATATTCATTAAGTACCTAGATGCCCCACTTCAGAGGAAGGATCCTAGATTTCAAGACCCCCATTTATATGTGTTGGTACTGACTTTATGACCCAGATAAGTTGTTCTGGGTGGATGCAAAACCTCAGATTGACCACAACTTCTTCCATTCAATAATAGGCTAATATTATTGATACACCGTGATAGCAGATAAGAATAATCCAGGCAAAGCAAGCAAAATTACCCCCCTGATTCTACTTAACTACCAGTTCCAGGGTTCATATAGGAAAGGTACACCTAGCTAGTATGTGAGCTTCACCCTGTCATTCTTTCTTGAATGTCAGAAGCCTTGGATGTAGGGTGGAAGCCCATCCCCTGAAATGAGGTGGGTGAGATGGGCCAGTGGTGTGCCTTCTGCCCATGGTGGCCTCCAAATCCCCCCCACTCAGGGACCTTTTGCTGTTCTGAAATCTCTCCTTTTGTTTTCTTTTTCCACTTGATGACTCTATTTCTGGGTTTCATTGATTGTTTTCCCTGTGGTTGTTATACCGTCCACATTTTGTTATGTCAACATAATTCTTTATTTCCCAAACCTACCACATGTATACATCTTAATTTGCATCGTCTTAATTTGGCCATGCCTGGCCTCCTAAATTTGGTCATTTTACCAAAACTGGAAATCCCAGGGGCTTTGCAGCTGGTTACTGTGACCTAATGCCACCTTATCTCATGTTATTGGTATGCTGCTTATGTTTTCAGTTTCCCCAGACTGTTTGCCAACTAGCTCCAGACACAGAGGGCCTTGAAGGCTGACACCATGAAACTTTGTCACAATAGGCTTTTAGAAACCAATTAACCTTTTCTGTTCCCCTGAACCATTGTTTTAATGGAATATCTACTCTACCTACAAGTCAAGTCATAAACACACAATTCTCAATATCGTTTTCTAGCCATCAATATTCAGGTTATTAGGTTTTGTAGACTCCTAGAATCATATGGTATACCTAATACAAAACCTATGGTGATTTTACTTCGAATGGGACATCCCACTCTGAGTGGTCTCAAAACACTTTCCCCCTTTTCCCTTTTAGGATTGTAATAGGAAACAAAGGAGTCCCATTACAACATATACACTCTTCTTTCATTTTATGTTGATTTGGATTTACACACTTATTCCTCTAAAAGGCTGTAGGTAATTCAGCAAAACTTCAGAAGCACTAACATAATCATTCAAAACAGAACTGTGTCAGCTACCTACATATAAACAAACATTTCTTTCTTAATAAACCACTACTACAGGAAGCATAGAATCACTAGTGTCCAAATAGCCCATCCAGAATGTTTTTCAGGTCACTCAAATATTATAATAATATATAATATGATATATAAACATTTGGATATACATTTAATTAAATACACTTGTTTTGTTGAGGCAAAATATTTTATATGACTAAGAATATGAGCTGCAAATAACTCCTCTTGCCTCTAAATCTTGACTGTGGCCTCCAAGTAATTTCATATCTTATACAAGAGCAATTTACGGGCCTTGTAACACCATATATTAGGAGCTGCACAAATATTAATCAGTGTTAGTGCTAGCTTGAGTTTGGAGCAGTCACACTTTAGGCCAGCAGGAGCCTGGAAGACTGAAAAGTAAAAAATTTTTGCTCTCCCTCCCATTCCTAGATACCTCCCTGTCTCCCACCCCAAAGACTTCCCCATTTCTCCCCAGGCTCCTTGGTGTCTCCCTCTGCCCCTTGGGGTTTACTGCTGCTCCTCCCCCCTGCTTACTGATGGTTTCCCATGCTGTCTTTCCCATGGGAGCAGGCAGGGAAGGGTTAACCTGTCTGCCCAGCTGCTGATACTGTGGTCACCACTGGGCTGTTGCTCTTTTGTGGGCTAAGTCTGCTCAGAGAACAGCAGTAGCTAGGCAGGGATATCAACTTTTCCCTGCTTGCTCTCCTGGGACAGACAGCATGGGCATCCACAAGTAAATGGGGGGTAGGGGCAGTGAGCAGGGATCTGGGATGCTAGAGAGGGGAGGGGAGGAGCATTGGGCCCTGATTTGGGCCAGTGAGGAATGGGGCAGGTGGGGTGTTTACACTAAGGTGTAGCTGAGTGTGGCTACATCTTAGTGTAACATGAGCTGGGTAATCCTGCCCTGGAGTGGTGTAAATTTAAGCTGCCTAATGAGTGCTTAAAATTGGTTTCAGGGGTTAACGTGTGGACAATCCAGGTGTTCTGAACTTCTGGAACAGCACAAAATTAATGAGTAATGATGTCCTAACATTTGGTAACTATAGGTGCCTATACATGTGCAACGAGGCTGCTCCAACATACTGTAATTAATTATAGCACGTCAGAGTAGGCTTGATTAATTGAGCCTGCTGGATTGTGGTAATTACCATGCTCGAGCAGACTTCAGTGTCATGTGCATTGGTGTCCCCATGCTGAAAAATGGTGGTGGGGTACTTTAACTAAAGCTTGTTCAACGAGCTTTAGTTAAAGCACCCTAGCTGCCATTTTTCAGAGAGTGGACATGTGACACTCTGAGTGATTTAATTAGAGCAGCTTTCAAAGCCACTCTAATTGAAGCACTCCCCGCCTGCCCTCACCCCAGTCCCAGGGTACATTCATAAATGCCCTACAGGATTGAGTTTACATTTGGGGTTGTCAATGTCAATTTTCTGACTTGACTTTCTTGATATTTATCTGTCTTCCTGTAGTAGAATCATTAGTACATTAATGAACTGACATGATCAGTCTGTCAGTGTTTTAAGAACAGAAACTATATTGATTATAGTCCAAAGTCCCCACATTGCCAGCTGACAAAGCACTTTTTCCCTAAAAATACAGCTACCACCAGCACCTGAAACAAAACAAAGGAATTAATTGTTCAATAAACATGGAAACACTGGTCTAATAGAATGAATTTTGGAAGATAAGAGTTGGTTAACATTCAGGGCCTAATACCAGGAGATAATAAACATTCATTTGACTGACTTCAGTAGGCATCACCATTCTATTACACCTGATTTTAGGCATTTAATTTCCTTTTTGTCTCAGGGTTACCTGCATTCAGCACTATTTTGTCTTCTCACTGTTAAAAATAAGAAAGAAATTAAGGCATGTGAAACTGAAGCTATAGGAAGGGTTCCTAATACTAAAGCAATACATTCCTTTTGCCTTTTTTTTTTTTTTTTTGCTGTCTTATGTCAATATTTTATAACCCTCATTTTTGTTTTTTATGTCTGTGGTTGTCTCCCAGCTGATCAAAAAAATAGGTTGGAAATGGATGGTGTTTAATAAAGATCACACCCAAATGACACTAGCTAAAATCAGGCATAAAACATTTAGCGGTCGTCCAAGTTTCTTTATACTTCTGCAAAGACAAACTAATCCTAAACTTCCATAACCTCTATTAGTGCAATCATGACCTTCTGATAAAAACTGATTGGTATAGGGGATATATGTGCAGAGGAGTTAAGTGATTCTATAATAAAGGCCATCAAATGACATTATATTCTGTTTTTTTAAAGATTAATTCCCAAACTCCAATTTGATCTATTAGTTTCACGACCTATATGATGCTCTTTGTACCTTTAATTATTATTATTTGACCTGAATCCATTATGGAACATTATCATTTTCTAAAATGTGATCATAAATTTCAGCTAAATTGTGACAGCCAGACAGATACAGTCCTCAAAGGCGCAATACCGTGCTACTGGGCATGAAGACTAACAGTGAACATTGGACAGACCAGTGTTATTTCTTATAGTTTTCATGCTTTCTTCCCTGCTTCCCCAAAATATATCAAAGAAATATTTTTCATAACAGACTCATCTGAGTAATGTAGTAAAGAAAGCTTAATAAATGTAGCACAGCTCTGAAGCAGACTGAATTTCATCCATAATATTTCAGCTTTCTGAAATTTTAAAAATGAGAAAAAAAAGTAGGAGGTTCTAGTTTTCTAGTTCTCTCAACTGTGGGAGAGCTAGAAGCTTCGGGAGGCTTAAGATTCATTGCCTTAAGAACTCTGCTCAACAGGAATCCTAAGGGCCAAGGGAGGAGCCTGAAAGCCCAGGGGCAAGGCAGAAAAGCTGAAGCAATTTCCTTGATGTGCCTTTCTCTTAGTCACAGACTAAGAAGGTTCTTCCCAGCAGCCTGCTCAACAAGATTCCAGGATGCAAGTCTCCGTTTCTGTGATCTCCTGCCTGTGTTTTCTTGAAGCATTATTAAAGATAGTGACAATCTGATTGCAGCAGATTGTTCAGGGCAAAGATTGGGCTTATACATTACCTATATCGCCCCACCCACACGCACACCTCTCTTCCCCTCTCTTCTTTCTCCTTTTTCCTCTTTCTCCCTTTCTCTTTTTTGCTTTTTTTCTCTCTTCTCCCTCTCCCCCCGACCCCCGTGCTGGATGTGGTCATCTTGCTCACAAAGGATGAACAACAAAACATCAAAGCTAGTATTTCTATGTAAAATTTCACTTTTCATTGATCACCATTTTCTAAAGAGAACTCAGAAGATTTATTCTCTCTGGGTCTGGGACAGAAGGGGTCTAGCTGGTTAGGTATCAGTTTACAGCAGAGGTGATCAGCTTTGGAGAGCAGTGGGCTGGGTGCCTGTGACCCAGATGTACCATAAACTGTCCCTTGGTAGCAGGAAAAGGGGAGGAGGGGGAGGACCCCAATGTTAGAGGGGCAGGAAGGAAAGAGAGGAAAAGAGCTTATGTTTAGGCTGAAAGGGGTCAACAGCATGGCACAGGACAAGGACTGCGATGTGCTGGACCAAACTGCTTGTCTCTGATCCAGCTTCCAAAGTGACTGGTTCCAGTCTGCAGACCATAGGTTGAGTGGCACTGGTTTAGAACCATAATATTTTTATACAACCTGTACCAGAGAAATATATTAAAGTTTTGTGGATACTAAAGTATCTTTAGCTTGGCTAAATGAGACTGGTATGATAAACTAAGCAGCTCTTAGCCTCCCTCCAAGACACTGGAGGTGCTGATAGGCATCCCCTTTTTTTCTTTGTTTTTTGGCCCAGTTTTTACAATGTTATTGTAAATCTTGTGATACCAATTTTTCAGTCTTTGATCCTTGATTTGTGACATGTGAGTCTTAGCTTGCATTACAAAGTGAAGTATCTAAGCTTCATGGTTAGCAGAAAATGTGAAAATGTCAGGTCTAGGGGCTCAAAACATTTTTTTTAAAGACAGTTTAGAAGTACAGGGTGGGTTTCTTTAAATCTTTATACTTTTTAAGCTAACTACAAGATGAGCCATGATATGTGAGTTTTTGGTGTTGCAAATACCAAGACATTTATAGATACCAATGCATTTCCTCAGGCATTGGTATTCCTTTTGCAACCAATCCAGTAAAGAATTTCTGAGTGTCATATATAAATTAGAAAATGGCAAGGCTGAGAGACTTCATATAGGATTTATTTGAAAAATCTTTGCAGGATAGAATATACAAGAGCAAATTTGAGCTGCTGCAAAGTATATTTATCAAAAGCTATTAAGTGCTGAATAAATGAATGTCAGGAAATTTACCAGACTGACACTCCACTATAAGGATTACTAGGGATTCTATGTGTCATTCATTATTTGCTGAAATGGTCATGAATTTATTTATTTTTTGTTAAATTTTCCAGAATACCAGCTCAGCTACCACATCCCAAATGCTCCCAGGCACCATATGCAATCAAATCAAAACTGCATGAGCAGGGTCTTGGGAACAAGCTGATGAGGAAAAGCCTTGATAATAGATGGATTGTTTGCAAATATCATTTTGCTTTTCATTTTTGTAATAGTCACAAAATTACATTGAGAAGCTATAGTATAATGTGAAAATATAAAGAACATGTGGATTAATCCCATGCTTATGCCCTCCTTTTTTTTAAAAACTAGACGTCTGAAAAACTGATTGAAAATAAATAAATCTGTAGCAGGACCAGGCCCCAGGGATGGCCATGATGGCTCCTGGTGGATGAACAGCTCTTGCAAATACCCTGGCTCCCTGGGTCTCCTTCCTTACCTCTCACCTGCCATGTCTTGTGTAATTAGTTAAACTGATGGAAAGGAAGGCTGCCCCAAGATCCCACAGTGAGTCTTCATCAATGCTTGTAACCAGTGAGTCCCTCCCAGACTACACAGAACTCAAACTCAACCCCCAGGTACTAGGTGGGCCTTCTTGATCTGTCTGTGCTTCAGCACAATAATTGCATTAAAGGTTAATTCCATGGCCTCTGACTTCCCCTACAGCCATGCCCATGCCTTAGAGGTGTTACCAATCACACCTCATTGGGCACTCAGCTCAATTTCCACTCAGTAAATCTGGCCCTCCCACACTATATCAGTCTCTGCCTATCTTGTCTCTTTCTTCTGCTCAGGTTCCTGTATTCCTAATCAGTCTCTGCCCCTCCTGGGCTATGGGATCCATGATCCTGCTGATACTCACTGCATTTGGGGCCATGGGTTTCTCACCCCTACCTAGCTATGCTCCTCTGGCTCTCACCCTTCTTAAGATAAGTCCTTGATCCTCTTGGAGTATGGGTCCCTGGACCTTGGTCTCATCGCTCTCGGGCTATTATCTCACCCTTAGGCTACAGGCTGGCCCCCAGTTTCACCCTTCTTGGGTACTGTGTTCAAGTCTCTCTTCCCTTCTCTTCCTATTCTTCTTCATTTAGCAGAAACCTTGTATGAGGGTCTGATCCTGGCAGAGCTCCCCACAACTGTTGCCTGGCTCTTTGGCACCCTTGGGATCTCCTGGTCTCTCCTTCAGTACTAATCCCAAACTAACAGTAATATCTAGAACACAACGTAAGCATATTGACTCTAACATAAGCCATACTCCTTCTGGATGTGTATCTAAACTCCCCTTATAACCCTGTAACCTTTTACTTTTGGCCTTAATTCCAGGCAGCTTTTGATGGATCTTCTGCCTCTAGTCTGTTAAGCACAAGACACCACCCCTGGTAGTCCATAGTCTTTTGAGCCAACAGCTCCCAGCTGGTCTCTCTGACAAAGTCCTTTTCATGGCAGAGCTCCTTTTCTAGCAGCTTGCTGTACCCCCGATCTCCATCCTTGTGTTTTTATACCTCCTAAGTCTTGCCCCTGAAGGTCATGTGGCACTCCCTGCCACCTGCAGCCCTAATATGTCAGAACCTACCAGCTAGTTGCCATGGGAGCTGACAAGTACAGGGTCTGCTCTACTGCCTTGTGCAGGTGTGGTTTTGCTGCAGTTAGGCACTCTTAATCTATGGAATCTAATTGCCTGCCTCTCTGCAGCCAGGTCACTCAATTCAGTGTACCCTTGAATGACGGCAAGTGCTTTCTTTCTTAATAGCCTCCCCTCTGGCTGGGAAACAGGTCTTCCCTGATACCTACTCCTGTACAGCTACCTTCTATTCAGATGCCTAAATTCTATCTGCTGCAAGTTTTCCTGGAAGCAATGGGAGCATTAATATCCCTATTACAACATCACTAAAACAGTATCTCTAAAATTGAACAGCTCATGTCACTTGAAAATCTTAAGCAAAAATCCATTTGAGAATAAAAATTAGAAATTTTAAAAGCTACAAGTAGGAAAGGAAATGTGGCAAATTGTTTAAGAACAATATTCACCCTAATTTTGCATACATGCAATTGAATCAAATATTGAATACTTTAGAAATGGGGCAGGTAGACTCCTGGTTCCAGAGCTGTGAGCCTGTAGGCCCTGGAATCCTCTGCTTGAGCTGAAGTTCTCAAGATTTCTAGCTCCCTGCTATAGAAATTTGATGTCAAACCCTCACTGGACTTCCAGGTTCCTGCCTCTATACTAGAGTTCATGAAATATTTGATGTCCCTAATTCAGATCAGCACATTGGAGAGCGTTGCCTTGTCCCTGTGGTTCTTAAAACTGGGTTATAAATGGGCAGGATTTTCTCTTTTGGTAAACCTTTTTAAGATTCCAAAAAATCCTTTCCCATTCTCTGCCAAACAAACTCAGGATCATTTGATATTGTTGTTATAGCACTAGAGACACATACTCACTTAACCAGGAATAGCCAATATCTCAATCTCAGTATTTAGTCACTCAGCCCAGATGAACAGCTCTATTGGTAAAATCCTGCTCTGATTGGTTAACTAAACTATTTAGTGTTCTTGAGCGAGCAATTCTTCCAAAAAATTTCCAACCAATTTTATGTAACACCATAACAACTTAGAGAAGGATGTGGTAACAATATTTATTCTTCTGTTTCAGAACTGGCAAATTGGTTGCACTGGTCCGATAGTACCAGTAAATGGAAGCTCTTCCTTTCAGTCAAATGGTTTGCTCTCACCTATAGTCATTAATCTCAGAGTAGCCATGGTGTGCAAAGACAGTGACATGAATTAGCTTCATGACACAGAACTGTTAGTGTAGAATGATTTTACATAAATCACTGCCAGAGATTATTATGAAGCAAATACTTAAATGATATTAAATTAAGTTAACAAAGAAGACTTTTTTCAGTGATAACAGCCAAGATAAGAATGAAAGGGTCTTTCATTCCACATGTTTCTAGACATCACCTGATTGGTATCACTAAGTAGAATAATGTACCTCCCTGTGATACTACTTGAGTGAGATTCATTAAGGAGAGCATTGGCCGCTAGCAAAAACCAAACAACAGATTCATCAAAAAAATAATTCTGGATCCGGTATGACTAGGCATAGGATAGTGTTTAAAATGGGGCAATAGCCTCTTTGTGTTTAAGCTATCATTTCCTATTTTAGACTGCTGCTATAAAGGAGAGGTCCAAGAGACACATGAGTGGTTTTTGACTTAAGGAGATGTGAGGTTGCTGAGGTGCATCATGAACTATGGCTCATTATATAGTATTCTAACAAAATTTGAGTAGAGCAGGAGAAATGAAAACTGACATGGACATTTTTAGTTTCTTTTGTATGACCTTAGGCTGGTCCTGGAGACATCTACAATTAGGGAATAGAGCTTGCCAAAAATCAGTTTCCAGTTTGTGGAATTTTCTAATTTTTTCCATTTACTTTGGATTTTGTCTAAATTCAACTGAACAACATTTTGGAATTTTCCATTGTATTGGAAAAGCCCAAGGCCTTGCAGCTTCTTTGCAAAATTAACATTATTGTTAGATTCACCATTAACACTAGCAAAAACCATCAGTTTCTCTACGACTAGGGCCAGGGAAATCTTGTGTGCCCAGCTTCAGACTGTCCTAGGGCTGGCAATCCACAGCTACCAGAATTCTCAGTCATGGGACAGGCTTGTCATAGATCTAAGAATGCTTCCTTGTCTGGGATTTGGTGAAAGATCCAAAATATTGCAACCTCCAGCATTTTTGACAATTCTTTCTAAAATCTGAAAAATACCCACCAGCTCTACCAGTAAGACACACATCCTGAAAAATAAAGTCAGTGTCGTGCCCCTAATGCCGGTGCATCCTTGACCTGTGAGCCTGGGTCGGCACGACTGGCTTGGCGCGAGGAGGGGGATTTATAACCAGACAGGTGGGTGATAACGGTGAGCAGGAGTCAGAGGATTTAAACACAGTGTATGGTTACACAAAAGGTTTATTTTACTTATGCTACTGATGTGCTGCAGCGTAGGCAGAGGAGTTGATTTATTCAGTTACAGCATGCAGATATCATGTTACTCAGCATTTACAGGGTGGGTAAGAGAGTTGCTTGTTACAGATTCCGAGCGATTCACACAAGCTGTTGCAGTCTGCAGATTACCGAGAGCTCTTGATAAGAAAGATTACAACAGAGATAGAGAGATAGATGGGCTGGCAAGACGGAGATATGCCAGAAAGATACGTAGGCGGAGAGAGAATATTTCTGCACGATGCGTTCTTCTTGAGTGTATACACAGTTCTCTGCTTTGGGCGGAAGTTCTTTCAAAGTTATATTTGCCAAAAGTGACCAATTACTATACGCTAGGCATGAATAATTAATGAGTTGGCACTTGTGCTTTCTTTGTTTGCTCAGGTTTCAGAAAAAGGGGGGTTATTTTTACTTGGGTGGTACTGGTCCTGTTTGGTCACAGGATGGCGTGCATAGTATATTATTTAATTTTACAACTTCACTAAAGTAGTTTCATTTTTATCTGGTGACCATGGGTACCGATATCTGTTTTTGACGTCACGGTACCAAGCTGCAATTTGTTCAAGGTTAGTGTCTTTCTCTTGTGTGGCAACTCAAGTGATTTGAAATGAGGCACAGACAGGGGTGTGTATATGCAGCACTGTTAATACAGAGGGATAAATTACAATTATAGAGTTTGTTGTGTTAGCCTCTGACCTTTTGCCTCTGACCTTTTGCTATCTGACCTTTTGCCATCGGCATCTGAAATCAAAGACTTTGATCTCTGACAGTCAGGAATTCCAAAAAGAGCTTGGAGGGTTTGCTATCAAAATCCCCTCCCCATGTTTTCTACATTTCCTATAAGAACTACCAGCTTGAGAAACTGAAGTTTGGTTTGTTCAGAAAAGCCTGAACCTGGACACAACACTTCAGAATTTAGTAAACTGAACTTGACAAAAGTTTCACTTCCCGAGGCATATGATTCCCATGAGTGCAGAATGTATAAAAAAGGCATAAATGATGCAAAAAGAAGATGATGACAAATTGTTCAGATTATGCACTGGAATGGATTTTGCACAAAAATAATTGAGTTCTAGTTACAAATATCAAGGGAGCATCTCACATTCATTTTCAGCATTAGTTCTGTAAGTAGTAGTGATAAAGGTGTTATTGCTATACTGTTTTCTTGTTGTGACTTTCAGTGGAGAACAATGCTTTCAGAGCATGAGCTGTTAGTATCAACTTGTTAGATAAAAAGAGAAGAAGCAGTAATTCAGTAAATTATTTTTTCAACTTCAGACTGTCAAATCCAGAAAAACAGACCTAGCAGGGAGGGTACACAACAGAACTTGGGAATAATATTATCTAATGAATAGTTTTAAGTCAGTGATTCTCAACCATGTTAGGTTTGAGGCTCCCCTCAATTGGCATGAGGCACCTCCTAGTTGAGAGGCACTCTTGTAGCACCCCGGTTCAGAATCTCTGTTTTAACTTAAGAGCAAAACTACAATGACAATTGTAACTGCAATGAAAATGGTCTTATGAATCATTTAAATATAATCAAGATTACATTCTAATTAAAGCCTGAAAGCAATTGCAATGTTCAAGTATAACATTAATTAGAAATTGCAATAAATTTGATGAAAGATGACATGTTGCTTGCTGTAAGTAGTTAAAACTGAAATTAAAATTTGGATGGTCTTTGCAGAAATAAATGACTGTAGTGCAATCTAATATTCCTGATCTTTTCTGGACATAATTAGAAAATATCAGTATTTAAGAATTACCTTTAGAATTTTTCTAATAGGCATTCACCCAAGTTAAAATAGGTAACACAGATGGAGTCAGATACAACAAAACATGGTATAAATCTCAAGCATCTCCCAATATTGCAATATATATTCTAACATTTGAAAATATTTAACATGATACTACAGGATGCTGATTTTTTGCCATTATGAAGAGAATAGCTTAACACGATTAATGGCTTAACAAAACCATGTGCTTGCATGCATTTGAATTTCTCTGACTAAAGTTTCCTATTCTATGTTAGAAGTCAGTGTTCCTTTTTGTATTGTGCTAAAGTAGCCACATTATGGATGATGTATATCTCTCCTTCATATTTCTAAGAGAATTACTTCCTTGCTTTTGGAGTGCATTAAACTGTCTGGGAACCTTAGAACTTTCTTTAGGGCGAGGACCAGGGACTTCCAATTTGTCCAGTTTCAGACTGCCCATGAGCCGGCAACTCAAAGCTACCAGAATTCCCAGTCATGGAACAGTGCCCAACAAGAACCCTATCCTCCCTCTCCATGCTGCAAATCATTTTGTGGGTTGATTGAGACCTTTTATTCCAGCCTCAACAATAACTGCTTCTATTTAACAAACTAGATGCAGAAATAGATATGGTGAACCTTCAGCTAGCGTAAATCACATTTTGGTTAACTTCCAAGGAGTTTCCGTACTATACAGCAATGGCTTTATATCTTACACTTGAGATACTGCAGCATTTGGAGCGATAGGAGGATATCATCATATTTTTATAAGAAGAGGCTATGTCTGTTAATTTGTAGGCCTGTATGCATTTTACCTGTTTATATATGCATCTATAGATATAGCTAGATAGATATAGATACAGATATAGATATAATATATTGTACATATATTGTGTTATGTACATAAAGTAATGAAAGGTGATTTTGAATAGATATATTTATATCTATAGATATCTATATATCTATAGATATATACACATATCTATATCTATCCATTCAAAGTCACCTTTTATTACTTCATGTACATAATACAGGAAGCTCATATCATCATCCAGCAAGCCCTCTGAATGGAAGGCTCCCATGTGTTGAAACCTGTTGAAAGGTATAATAACAAACAAAACCTTGCCTCATATTGTTTCATAAACTTGGTTTACTGGATTGAGATGAAACATTCTACAATCACCACAACCAAAGACAAAGAAGAAACATGAGCATAGTCATGTTGATTGCTGGAGATTCTGACTGCAGAGCTTGTCTACCTTTTTCATGATCTTTCTGCATTGTTTAGTTTTTGCTTGGTTCACTACATGCTCACTTTAATGGAGCTGTCATTGAGGCACAGACAAGAATAGCTGTGTTCCCTCCTCAGGCACATTTTAGACCGTTAATTACTGATTCCAGCAGGAGATGCTCCTGATTTACACCAGAGGGATACAAAGACTCAGACCTAAAAGAGATGGGCTAACAAAGAAGATTTGCAGAATGATTGACTACTGTGAAAACTGTTAAACATTTAAGGTTGATTTGAAACAAATTGAAGATGCAGTGTCATGCAAGTGAACTACTATAGGAATATGCCACTGGTTTCTCTGAAGTCTATTTGCTGATTTACTACCAGATCAAAGTTTGATGCAACATTTGCTGACAAAAAAGCACAGCTTATTGGATTTATTATACTACTTTCTTTGCCACTGTCTTCTCCCCACTGCCTTTTCCTTTTCTCCTGAGCAACCAGGTTTCTGCTTCAGTTTATTTCCTGGCTGTCTCCTCCTTGCCACCACTTATCTGCCTCTCTGCAATACCTCAGCTTCCAGCCCCAGTCTACCTTAAGTAAACAGCTTCTCTGTAGTCCACTGGTTCTAATCCCAGTTCTGGCAACTTTCACTCCCTACACTTTAACTCTCTCTTACCTGAACACTTCCCCAGGTACCCCAAGCACAAACATACACACTGTACCATCCAAGTTAGGAACTTGTCTGTGCATGAACTGGTGAGTGTGTGTGTGTATATATGACATTGTGTGCATGATATACAAATTAGCGACCTGTGTCTAACTTTTGGGGTGTAGAGTATATGTGCCTGAATTGGCGATACGTATGCATGTGCCTAGGCTGGTTTGGATGTGTATATGCCTGAGCTAGTAGTGTGTGTGTGTGTGTGTATGCACCTAATTGATTTGTGTGTTTGTATATGTGCAATTGTGTCACACCCTCCTGTCTAACAGTGCAATACTGAAATCCTGAGAGTTGGCCTGACCCCACAAGGCTACAAGGGGACTAGCATAGTCCATGGGGGAGACCTTGAGGAAATCAGGGGGATTTACTGATCCTACTAAGCCTCCCAGAATCCATTCCAACCTCCCCTGATGCCACTGAACTACCCTGAATCCCAGAAACTGCCCACAGGAACATTTTTACTTGCATTCACGAGAGCTATGAGCCCAACTAAAATAAGTTCAACAAGTTGGAGGACTGTTAGTGGTGGTAGATGACAGAACAAAGCGCAATTAATCTCAAGTGGATGCAAGTGGAGTTTAGATTAGATCCTAGGAAAACCCAGGCACAACTGGTGAACTCAGAGTGGTGGGGTGGGTGGAGTATCCCATGGGAGTGGGAGGTGGGGGTTTGCAGCCAGCCGGGAGCAGCAGGGTTTGTAGCCTCCCTGCTACTGGCCAGCTGCAATCCCTGCCCCCCATGCCTGGCTGGTTGTAAATTCCACCCCACTCCCAGCCAACTGCAACCTCCTGCCTCTCCATGCTCCCATGGGATGCTCCACCCACCCCATCAATCTGAGTTTACAAGCTGTGCCTGGGAAAACCTTTCCCCCAAGGAGGGTAGTAAAGCAGTGGAACAGGTTACTTAGAGAGGTTTTAGAATCTCCATCCTTGGAGGTTTAAGACCTGGCTAGACAAAGCCTTGGCTGGGATGATATAGTTGAGGATAGTCCTGCTTTGAACAGGATGTCGGACTACATGACCTTCTGAGGTCCCTTCTAACCCTAATTTTCTATTATTCTAAGTTGGGGTGGGGAAGGAGTGGATGAAGAAAGAGTAGAAGCTTGCAGAGATAAAGAACTATCCCAAGGTAAACTTAGTCTGTTCTTTAGGACAAGCAGTTATACATTGGGGAGAAACTCAGGGCTCCAGGGCTCCCTTGAAAATAAGTTTGTGACAGCAGCTATCCTAAAACCAATATAACTGTTTTGTTTTTCTGCTTCTATACTGAATACAAGTGGATCTAAACTACTGTAATTTTAAACCCATTTCTTTCAGCTGATCCTGAACAGGAAACATTCAGGAGACACTGAAAGAATGGTCTAAGTGATGAAGGCGGAGGGGGAGAGAATGTTTTGCACAGCTAAACCATGAAAATGATTAAATGCCATCTTATGATAGATCATTTCTGGACTACTTTACCCCTGGAAAAGTTCCCCTCCATCGGTGAAGTAGAAATTTTCCAAAGTATATATGATTGGTGTGGTGGTGTCACTTCCATAAGTGCAATGTAATTATTCTATACTCCCTTCTCCTTGACCCCACCAGAAAACAAGCCAATGAATACTACACTCAATAGAAAGATGAGGAGAGTTTTTCTTTTGCATGTGTGAAACAAGCAGAGGGAAAGAATTTCCCAAGGTCTAATCTCTGACCCAAGATTTTTTATAGCAATACAGAACAGATTTTATAGCTCTGGTAAAGTATATGAATAATCAGTTGACATAATAGATGAAGAGTAAACACCTGTGTTTTGAAAGGTTCTGTGATAAAATGTGATACTTTTTTTTTTATTAGAACGTGAATGTTATACCTGAAATGACAGCCTTCTGTATCTCTTTGCATCATCAGCTTTCCATCTCATTTAAAATCCCTACTGATTTTTTCCCCATTCTTCTTGCTTATTCTTCTTAATGTTTACCACCTTTCACTCATTTTTCATATTGCAATTAATAATATCGTATCACTTAGACCACGGTTCACAAAAGAATTCCTCTAAAAAAAACTAAAACACCTTTTTCCACTGTCTGTCTTTTCTCTTATAAAAGTAATGATGTGCTCATACAAAAAAAAATGCAGTAATTATCCTCAGATAGGCATACTATTGATGCTAAATTCTGGGAAAGTTCAGAATCTATACAAGATCAACAAGCATGGACTGATTAGTCACAGATAGCCTCCAGGGACCTGATCTGAAGACTGCTGAATCCAGTGAATTTGTACCCAGCCCTATAGCTAGGGACATAAATTACACATGAACTGGTATAAGTGATCAGAAACTGGCTCAGCAGAAGGTTGGTGCACATAAACTGCTTTCAAAATGTCCAAAACAAGTTTAAGATAAACTTGGATGGATGTAGCATCAAACCTGACTGATTTAGGTTAAATCAGTTTATTCAACTTCTGTCCCAGATCCCATCTGGATTCAACTTAACTCAGTCCTTCAGCATCTCAGGATGCTTTGTACCTCCCATACAACCCCCCACCCCTACTTTCCAGGGTGAGTGGGCTACACTATGAACATGAGCCTGGGGGGGCACAGCAACCATGTGTAGGCAGCAGTGGTGGTGTCAGTAGCAGGGGCATGGCGGTGGCAAGCAGGGACCACCCGCAAGTTGCTGCAGAGATGGGAATGGCGAGAGTGGGCCGAGTGAGGCTCGCCTGCAGGTGGCCACAGTGGTGAGACGAGCAGTGAGCGATGAGCAGGGAGCACCTGCAGCCGCCATGTGCACTGTCGGTGGCAGTGAATGGGAACTGCCCATGGCCACTGACAGTGGCAAGCAGGGGGTAGCAACTGCCTGCAGAAGCCAGCAGTGGCCAGTCTCAGGAGTACAGATGTCCCCCTGTTCGTCCCCTACACTCCCGCTATGAGTTACGGTAACTCAAACTGTCTGCTCCAGCAGAGCAGAGAGGTATGCTCTAACATCTCCCAGCTTCTGGCTTGAGCCACTGAAGGCATGTGACTGCATTTCCAGAATCAAAAGTGAATGTCTTTTCACTTACTTATTGATTCAATCTATGCAGCTTAAACTAACCTGCAAAGATTTAATTGATTCAGCTTTGGGCTTTTTGTCTGTCTATACTTAGCCCATATGCGGAACAGGTCAAAAAAAAATCTTGAAATCAGCCTTCTCTGAATTTTGAGGCCCTGAAACTCCAGATTCAAGTTTTACAGCTGGGAATGACATCTTTTAGTAAAGTTAACTTGTGAAGAATATGAATTAAAACCCTTCTCATTATATTAAATTCTTCTGCTGTTGCATAATTCCTGTGTGTCATTAGCGTCTCTCATTAGTCAGTTATAAATGCCAATGCTTTGTGCCCACTCTTATTTTTCTTTGAATCCTCAGCTTGACATTGTACAAACTTCCTTCAAATTGCTATATAATCCTGTTATAAATTCATTGTCTTTCATTTAGAGCCTTTGGTTTAATTCTTTCTTGGATGTGTCTGTCAGCTCATTCGCACTGAATAGCCGTGCAAGAGCTCTACTTCTGACTTTTTAATGTGTCAGTCACAGATAGACATAAGAATCAACTACAGTATCTCAAGTGAGCTTCCACAGTGCAAACTCTCACACAACTGTAAGAGACAAACCTCATTTCATCTTGTGAATCTTTGGTTGACACTAAGATTAAGAGCTTAACAAATGCAATGGTCTGCTCTGTTACCATCTGAGAGTTTCTTGCTCTTTCGTGCTATGAAAGAGAAATGAAAAACTGGTTTTCTACATACCATCTTCTGATCTCTGTGTTGTTGTGATTAAAGAGGCAAGAAACAAAAGGAGATTTGGGATCAATAATTTAAAATACTCAGATCTGCAACCAGATCTATTGCCCTTACTGGACACTGAAATGCCTTCCTTTCAAATTGCTGTTGATGATTGCTAATTTGATTTGAACCTGGTGGAATATAGGCAAAATACAAACTAACTAAATGCAGAAATAGCAGGAAAAGCAAATTAAGCAATTTTGTGCCATGAACTCACTTAAATGTTTTAGAAATTAATCTGCCTTTATATTACATTCAGTCCGTCATCAATTTTGCTTCCTTTCAGCATTTAACACCCTTCTAGCTGATTTTTTTTTGTTTTGATCTTGTTGCAGAACTTCAATTTTTTTAAAAGTATTTATCCATTTCAGGGAAAAAAATTATTCTTGGCATTTTTTTCCATTTCTTGGAAGGCAGATGAAAGAGTTTGTTTCTAAACTGCCGATAAAATTGAATCCATACTTTAATATCTCCAGTAAAGTGCATTAGTATCAAGGGTGCTATAGGAGGTCTTTACTAGCAAGAAGAAAAAGGAAACTCCATCAGTGTAAAAAAAGACTCTTTGGTTTTATACACCCATGATTATGATGTCTGTTATTAAAAATGACACATCACATCCAACAAATAAACAAGTAGCTATATCTAGTTCACATTACTTCTGTAAATACCGCCATAGTGATTCTCCAATGAATAATGGAACAGGTGAGAAAATAATTGAAATGGAATAGGTTTACTTAAGATTTATAGATAGGTACATCAGTAAGGGAGATGGTCCCTTGAGTAGAACCAGCCTTACAGTTACAGAAGTAGAACATTGGTTTTGAGGTGCAGCATGTGCTGCAGATTACTTAAATGGCAGCACTAGTGTCTACTTTATTCTAGACATCGCTTTATCAAAAGCAGGAAGTGAAAAAAGAGATTTGATTGTGTTAAAGCTGATCTGCAAAACAAATGAAGAAAATAACTTGTGGCCTTATTTTGGCTTCCTGAATATAAAGACTCATGATACATTTGCTGCCATTTTTTATGAAGATTTTGTTTCCTCCTTTTCCTTCTCTTCTTCACAACCTCAAAGAGAATGCCTATCAATATGTGTACATGTACATCCTGTGTGGTCCAGTTGCAGGGACTTCTCCAGTCACTACTACAGAACTACATCCAAGAAGGAATCTGCGTATTTATGCCACTGCTAATGAACACTTTTTTGAGAACTATGTGGTACAGTGCACTAGACTGAAAATCTTTCTTGCTCTCCCTTATCCTTTCTCCCACTCTTTCTTTCTTGCTATTAATGTTGATAGAAGGGGTCAGGGCACCTACATATATACATTGAGGCTGGTCCAAAACACTAATTAAAACACATCAGAATCTAGTCTGCTGGAATGTGGTAAATACCCTTCTCCAGAAGACTCATGTGTATCAGCATCCCCATGCTGAAAAATGGTGGTGGGGGCACTTTAAAGATCATTTGATGAGTTTTACTTAAAGCAACCCCACTCCTATTTTCAGTGCAGGGATGCTGATACACACAACACTCCTTTAATTAGAGCGGTTCTCAGAGCACACGTATAAATGTCTTTACAGTTCAATTTTACTCCAAGAAAATTTCCACAAAACATATAAACACAAAACATGAATCATTGATATATAATAAGGTAACAGGATGGACCTGGGTGTATTGTGAGGAAGGGCATATGTTCCTCCATTAGGCCTACAGATATAGTCATGGTCTCACATATGACTTTGTGTATGCTATTTAAATCCTAAAGCTTCATTTTAAATTACTACTGTTTTATATAAGAATTAACTTTAAAAAAGTCTAAGCATGTAAGGGAAGTCCTTAATTAAGAAAATGTAAGTAGAAACTTTTAAAGGCACCCAACAACCATCGAAAGGTATGCAAATTTGGACATTCAGGTACCTATGACCCTTTTTCCTCATAGTTCAAAAGGGACTAACTTATGGCTTTACAGTTATAGTTATTATTAAATTTAATAATGTATGGAGGGACATGCTGTTTGTGATTGTGGCCAGAGGCATAACACAGAAAAAATAAATCTGGGGCAGTCCTCTCACTCTTCCTGCACTCATTTCCTCCTATCTTTTGACTTGCAACATGCAGGAACAGGAACAAAACATCTGGGCAATATCATGGAGTACAAGGTGTTTGGGGAATTGTAATATTGTAAAGTGACAGTGGAGTTTACCGCTGCTGGGGGGAAATGTTCATTCTGTCCCAAGTTGAGAGGAGGAAAACCCCTTCTTTCCCCAAATGCTGATTTTTGTAGCAAAAAAATTAGAATCACTTCCACTGGTGCTTTACACTATTCCCAAAATGTCTTGTGTTCCATGACATACCTTGCCCATGATGACTACTTCCTACTTCACATCAAGGTATAGTTGTTCCTTAACCAGCTATATGGTAAGAAAGTGCAGGCACAGCAGGGGATATCAGGGAGAGGTGTTCCCTCCCCAACTCTCTGGAACCCCTCCCATGAATGGGTGTGTGACACACATGCCCTACTCACGCACCCAATGTTACACTATTGATTGTGGTTTTCCACCTGAGTACAGCAAAAAATCCTGGGGGATTTTTTCATCAATATGTGGAAGAAGTGAACCAGAACCAAAAAGGAAGACCTTGACTAACTTAAAAGTGGCATGCATACATCCAGTACCCAGGAGCAAATGCTATGTATTGATACTTAACTCTTAACAATCAATCTCTTTGCCATAAGGGAACATACATATGAACATAAAGCTTAAATTACACTTTGAACAGTATTATTCGCAATCATAGAAAATTAGGGTTAGATGGACCTCAGGAGATAATCTAGTCTGATCCCCTTCTCAAAGCAGGACCACTTCCTTTCTGTAGTAGGGAGCCAAAAATGAACACGGTGCCAAATAGAGGAGAATAATTTCTTCCCTCCGTCTACTGGAAACGATTCTGCTAATGCAATCTCATATACTATTAATCTTTGTGGCAATAAAGGCACATTGTTGACTTGTATTCAGCTTATTGTTCACTGTAACTGTCCTGTCCTTTTCTGCAGAACTGCTCCTTAGCAACTCAGTTCCCAGCCTGTACCAGTGCATGGGACTGTTCTGTCCTACAGTGCAATAGTTTGCACTTTGTCTTATTGAACCTCGTAAGAAAAATGCAAGGTACTCCACCTTGGGAAGAAAAACCTGCAGCATCCTTATAGGCTCAGCAGTGCTACGCTGGCTAGCACTATGGAAGAAAGAGACAATGAGATGCTGTGGCTAGTAAAGTGACCAAATGCTGGCTTGCATCCATAGATGCTTCTCAAGCAAATCCCGGGACGTCATTCTCCCCTTGTATTCAGCCTTGGTGAGGCCATAGCTGGAGTACTGCGTCCAGTTTTGGGCTCCAACAATTCAAAAATGATGCAGAGAAGCTTGAGAGAGTCCAGAGAAGAGCCACTCACATGATCAGAGGTCAGGAAAGCAGACCTTACAATGACAGGCTGAGAGCCATGGGGCTCTTTAGCCTGGAAAACCACACTCAGGGGAGATCTGATGGCCACCTATAAGTTTATCAGGGGCGACCACCAGTTTCTGGGGGAACGTTTGTTCACCAGAGAACTCCAAGGGAAGACAAGGTGGAACAGTTATAAACTACTGCAAGACCATTTCGGGCTGGACATAAGCAAGAATTTCTTTACTGTCTGAGTCCCCAGGGTCTGGAACAGCCTGCCATCGGAGGTGCTTCAGGCACCTACACTGAACACCTTCAAGAGCGAATTGGATGCTTATCTTGCTGGGATCCTATGACCCCAGCTGACATCCTGCCCTTTGGGCAGGGGGTTGGACTCGATGATCTTCCGAGGTCCCTTCCATCCCTAATGTCTATGAAATCTATGAAAGATGTGTTTTGGTCAAATCCTTCACTGTCCAGGTCTCTCTGAATAATAGCCCTAACCTCCAGCATATCTACTACTCCCCTCAGCTTGGTGTCAACCTCAGACTTGCTAAGGGTGCACTCTATCTCATCCTCTAGATTACTGATGAAGATTTTGAACAAAATAGGCCCCACAGCTGACCTCTGGGGCATTTCATTTGATACTGGCTGCCAACTAGCTATCTAGGCATTGATTATTAACCTTTGACCTTGACTATCCAGGCAGTATTCTATCCATCTTACAGTCCATTCATTCAACCCTGACTTCCTTAGCTTGAGTGAGAGAATGCTGTGAAAACCCATAGCAAAAGCCCATCCACAGAGCCAGCCATATCATCATAGAAGGCCATCAGGTTGATCAGGAATTACTCACCCTTAGTTAATCCATGCTGACTGTTCCTAATCACCTCCTTCTCCTCCAAGTGCTTAGAGGAGGAGTTTAGGATGGATGCAAATGGATTCCTTGAGGATTTGCTCCATTATTTTTCCAGGGACGGAGCTGAGGCAGACCGATGTGTAGTTCCCTAGAACCTCCTTCTTCCATTTCTTAAAAATGGGCAATATATTTGCCCCTTTCCAGTTAACTGGGACCTCTCCTGATCACCATGAGTTTTCATAGATAATGGTCAGCAGCTCTGCAATCACATTAGCCAACTCCCTGAGCACTCTCGGTGCATCGTATCCCACCTGATGGACTTGTACTTATACTCTTCCACAGTTGTCTGTCCAAGTTTCCACATCTTGTAAGCTTCCTTTTTGTGTTTTAGCTTACTGGAGAGTTTCCTGCTAAGACAAACTGGTTTTCTTCCATACTTGCTAAGTTTTCCTGCATATGGGGATGGATTGTTCCTGTGCCCTCAGTAAGGCTTGTTTAAAATGCAACCAGCTCTTCTGGGTTCTTTTCCCCTTCAGATCCTTCCAAACAGTTACTTGAGTGAGTTGAAGTCTATTTTTCCTGAATTCCAGGGATCTTGCAGGGTCCTTGCTCTGCTGTTCTCCTTCCTTTTTTCCCCTCAGGATCCTGAACTCAATCATCTTACGATCAATGCTGCCTTCCACTTCTATATTACCCACCAATTCTTTCCTGTTTGTAAGCAGGAAGTCAGGAAGAACATGGCCCCTAGCTGGCCCTTCTAAAAATTGCTCCAGGAAGTTGTTCCCAACACCTTGACTTACATGTTTTTATTTTTATTATCTATTTACACAAAACCTGTTTGAACCTGCATTGCAGCATGAATTTAAGATCTTTTTAAAGAAGGAATCATTCTTAGCACCATTTAAGCACTTTTTAAAACTCATATACTCTGTTGTGATGTCTCAGGTAATTATGAATCTATGAATACTATTCTTCCAATATTAGGGTGGGTTTTTAAAATAAAACTTTGCCATAGAAAACACTTATTAATACATAATTTAAACACATCTTGCAACATTTAACAAGAGTGTAAAGCGTTGAACAGTAGGCTTAACACAGAAAAGAATTCTTGCCACTTGTGTTTAATTTAATAACTTTAATAAGACATTTTTGCAGGAACTCTGCATCAAAATGAGTCTTACTTTTACCTGGGAGGCTCCCACTTCCTCACATTTCACAAAATATGGGCTCAAGAAGACATTAAATTTTGTAATATCCATACTACATTAGATCAGGGCCAATAACTTATTACTTAAATTTACTACCCATACCACTAAAGTTATTTACAGTCTCTGCCACTATGGGACTTTTAGCTGTAAAACCTTACCAGCTAATAGCCATATATTTTGCTTAAGGAGAATGAAACCTCCAGATAGCTATTTTACAATTCCATATTTAACCGGGCTTACAAATATATTTTATAAAAAAGTATATGGACTTTTTTTTTAAATGGGAAAAATTAATGACTCCTGCTGTATTAAATATCACCTACTGAGGTTTACATATATTAGAAATGATGTAGACAATCTCCTTTTTAAAATATGCACTCATAGTTAGAAAAAACCTTATACACAATAACCTTGCAAGATCAGCCCCCCATACCCTGGACTGCATTTTAGCACATCTAACATAGTTAGTGAAGTTAATGTGAGACTGAAGTATACAGAGCTTGTATGGGAGATTGGGCCCCAAGTACTTACACTGTGAACAGTACCAGGGTGCATCAATAATCCCTCTGTCTTTTCCAGGAGGATTGTGTTGAAGAGCCACAATTCAAGAGAAGAAAAAGCAGCTTGCTTAAGTAAGTAATAGTAAATAAAACAAAGCTTTGGTTAAGGAACAACTATACCTTGATGTAAAGTTTGAAGGTGGTAGAAATTTAGTTAGTATGGGCCAGATCCTCAGCTTGTGTAAATTAGCATATTTCCATTAATTTCAATGGAACTACAACAATTTATGCCATCTAATGATCTAGCACTGTCTGTCTAGAATATCCAGAAGCCTAAAATATTTATTATTTCCTGACATTTAGGTACATTCATAGTTTAATACATCAAGTTGTCTCCTTCACATATCATTTACATAATGAAATAAACCAGCGCAATGTGAGATAATTCTTCATAATGGGAAATAAATATGCCATAGACTCAACCTATTCCAAAATTATTTTTATCACCTGGAACAACCTGAACACAAGAGGAAGAAAATTAAATGTATTTAACATTTGCAATGATAATGTGTTTCTCATTTTTGTCCTGGCTTAGATTTGATAGCGGTTACCACACGATTATTAGAAAATCTGTGCAAAAATATTAATGCAGGAACAAAAAGCTGACTTCAAAGCAAGCAAGCAACGCTAAAGTCAATGATTCAAGAAAGCCATAAGCAACAGTGATCTGCCAGCTGGTCTATGAAAGTTATAGTTATCAGCTACATTACTAAACAACTTTTCTAACTCCCATGTTCCAAACATACACTCTTTATGAAAAATACACCATTTTCAATGCTTGATTTTTGCCTAGAAATAAAAGATTCCCCACCCCCTTGAATTTAAACAACTTATGTTCAATTGTGCTCTTTTGTAAATTCTGTAAATTCTGGAATTTTTTTAAGTTCCATGATGATCCGGGAAATATATATGGTAAGAGATTTTCCTTGGATGCTAAGGGTAATTTGTTCCCAAAGCTTGTCAAATGTCTCTCCCATCTATATTGTTGATCCAATAAAAGTCATTCTTTCTCTCTCAAACATGTAGAATATTAAGCATGGCATGTAGAAGTACTTACTGGTGAGTGGATCAAGATTATATTGAGAAATATGTTTACATCTAAAAAACTCAGTGAATCACGTTTTAATTGTATTTTCTGAGATAGCCATTAAATGGAATGTCCACAAGCATCCATACTTTCTGGTGATTTGGGTATGAAGGAGTCATGATCTTTATGATAGTTCCCCACAAGTGAACTGGAGATACACAATGAATAAATTGTCTATTTAGATTTTAGATATCTATACTCAGAAACTATTTGCTACTATGTGAATGTACAACTATGGTTAGGGGCTTACAGGACAAGCCCTCTGAGGAGAGATGGAGGGATCTGGACCTCTTCAGCCTCTGCAAGAGAAGACTGAGAGGGGATATTGTGGTCGCCTACAAATTCATTAAGGGGAAGCAGCAAAGGATCAGAGATGTTCTGTTCACCAGGGTGCCTCTTGGGGTAACAAGGAACAATGGTCACAAACTGTCAGAGAGCAGAGTTAGGGTAGATATCAAGAAAAATTTCTTTACAGTGAGTGTGCCAACATTTGGAATGGGTTTCCAAGGGAGGGACCTTACCTTGGGGGTCTTTAAGAGAAAGCGGGATAGGCATCTGGCTGGGGTCATCTGACCCCAGCACTCTTCCAGCCTATGCAGGGGGTCAGACTCAATGATCTGTTGAGGCCTCTTCCAACCCTAGCATCTATGAATATATAAACTAGGTCCTGATTTTGATTGGACCCTAAAGGCTAAAGTAATAACAGCTTTTGGCTAAGAGTGGTTTTAAACACAGCCTTATAAAAGTGTACACCCTTCCCTTTGTAACATCATAGAGCAGTTTCTCTTAGCCTGACTAGATAAATTTAAGAATTCAGCTCTCAGCTTGCTAACAGGAATATTCAGGAAATCCATGAGAGTAGCTGTATGAATCACAAGAGAATACTCTGAGTAACCTGCTGACTTAGTATTAGGGACTGAATATAATCACAGGCAAAAATGTAGCGTGAAATTATCCATCCTGCTTACAATACATATAACATTATGCAATTTTTTAAAGTATTCTAAACTTTTTTTAAAAGGAAAAAACCCACAGGGAGAAGCTGAATTCTCTGTTCCTTATCCCAGTGCAATTCTACCATTAGTATGCAACATCCAGTACAATATACAATAAATAGATATACTCCTGTTCTGATTATTCAGAGTTGCAGAAAACTGCCTTTGGCCAAACAGGGAAATTTGAATGCACCTCTAAAGAAGTTCACACCTTAATGTCATGTGAACTTTAAGGCCTAATAAAAACAATATAAATATTAATGTTGGCCTTGATTTTGAAACGTATACTCACGTTCAGATTACAATGAATTCAGATTGATTCTTAGGTACCCTACTTGAATGCTTTTCTTCTTGGGGTCCTTACTAATTAAAGTCTGTTTCCAGTTTCTTCAGGTGACTCAACCATAAAGTTGGTCCAGTAAAAAATAGCATGAAAAAACCCAACTTGTTTCCTACATATTTCCTAAACCATCATTTCTACAACACTACTCCAACCCTACTATCACTGTTTAGAGAAGGTGAAAAAAATGCCAGCCAAATTTTTAAAGAACTCTGTATTTTAGTAAATGGTTTTAAAGGGTGCAGAGAGTTTAATTGATTCCTAATGTCTTTATTTTCTTAGCACTATCCCATTTCAGGTAAGGGATATACTCTCCTATCTTGAGGCTAGTAACTTTGTTGTCCTGAGAGTTTGTATTTAACCTTGTGAAGCCAACTTGCTGTAGACACTTTTCATTCTTTTCTTTAAGCCCACCAACATGGTAATAAGTCACAGTTCAGAAAGGTAGGAGAGAGAAAATTGCACAACATAGCTAATGAATGATAGAATATTTGGTGTATAATTTGTTTCTGGAGCAAGCTATGACATCTTGCTTTAAATAGATATCTTGCTCACTGCATTGCCAATAAGATTTTTTACGTCAAAAAGCAGTTAAGATACATGTCTGTATTTTGGTTCTGCTTTTCACCTAAGTAAAACCTATTTAGAATGTCACATTACACAATTTAAAAACATTCAAATACCTGCTCAGATGAATTGGGATAGCACATTTAAGACACCTCAATTTCTATCACCAATATTACAGGCCACTTGGAATTCCCAACCTAAACAACCAGGTATTTATCTGAAGCCTTTTCAACTGTGGAGAACTTTCAGCAGAGATCTGGAGCTTCTCCTGACACAACAAGACAAGAAGACATCTTCACATTTTTGTGAACTTATCCAACGCTGAACAACAGCACATAACTTGAAACAAAATATTCCTAATAGCCCACAGGCAATTAGTTCAACTAACCAGAAAAAAAAAGAAAACAAACCTTCCAAGCAAACATAATTAAGAATTTTCCTCAGAACTAGAAATACAATAAAAACTGGGCATCCTCACCATTAGTAAGCACCACCAGCAACTATTTAACCTAAGCACCACCTACTGACTTTATTGCACAATTAAAAGCACTTCAACTTTGTATACTATAGGCATGCACATGTATGTGATGCATGGTAGGGATGTTTACTTACCCATCATTCAGACCTTTCACTCTGTGTTAACTCTAGACCCTCAATACTTTGAGGTAGATTCTGGCTGTCTCATGGAGGAGTGTGCACTGGAGTGGTAGAGATAGATGGTGGGGAGGGAGAAGTTCCCTTCTGTTCTATGGTCTATGTGATAGAAATAAAACAGTCCAATGGAGTCCAGGAACTGTTCCCTAATTACAAACACAAGAGGTCAAATCTATAGTAATTTGGTTGAGGCTTTATATTATTTAACAGCTCAGATCATCACTGCTGACGTGGCAATTGACTTGCTCTGAAATTCTAGGTTGGTTTTAGAGTTATGCAAATGGAGGTTTATAATCATCTCTGAAAAGACTTTGATTGTTTCAGCTCTGCATCAAAAACTGCCACTGGAACATATGGTACACCTTCCACCAACAGTGAAGTCAATCCAGTTCACTTAGCTATTTAATATTTTTGGATGACACACTGTGCATTTTCCATTAAGCATAGAAACACAGAATCTAAATTAGGAAAAAATATCTAGTCTGTAGTCTCCATCCTCTGGCTTAAAAAACAACACACCAAGAGATATTTTCATCCTCCTGTTAGAAATGCTACCAAAATGATATTAAAGCCCCTGTATATCTTTTGGGAAGTAAATATTGCACATCTCTCTTCTCAAATTTCCTCAGATTTCTGAAGTTCTATTATGATACAAGACATGATCTTTTGCTTATTAAGAAGGCTTAACCTTGCTGTCTTCACTTAGTAAATACTAACCTTAGTTTCTGAGGTTCTAAAACCTGTCCAGTTGTTAGTTGCACTGAAGATGGACAATGGGAAATCCTGATTCTAGCATACAAGAGAAAAAGGACTATATTCTGCTTTCAGTAATACTTATGTTACTGTATTGATTACATGGAGTAAGAGGTCTGAGAGTGCCCCAAATTCAGCCCAAACCTTCTGACTAAATTAAATGGATAGTTAATGTGAGTGGCTCTCAGCCACTCCAGAGTCGCAACATGCCTTCACCACTTTGAATGTGAGTTGAAAACCACTGTTGGTGCTGCCTCACTGTACCTCAGTGGGCACATCTAGACAAGACACTAAATACACAGAAGAATAATTCTACTGTGCATTACTGTGCCAGGCAAAAAAACTTATTCATGCACTACTGTGCAGTATAATTACTGCACATTATCATCATAAAAAGCATGTGCCAATGCTACTGTGCAGTAGCTCTGATTACAGTGCATTTAGTACTCATTATTACGGGTACTAAACTTAGTGTGCCATAATTACAGTGCATTAATGAATGTGTAGACACACCCAGTGATTTTCAACTGAGTGTCACTGCAACTACAGCCAGGTAAAACTGCCCCATTTACCTGCTGCACAGCCAGATCAGGAAGGCAACATGCATATTCTCCTGCTTCATTAGGGATGTCTGCTAATCCTAAACCAGGTGGAACTGTCCAACACATTTCAGGAACAGCATTGGCCAAGATGGCAGCACTGGGAACGGATACAGTATGACCCATGCCTTCTGCCTCCTTTAGGGTGATCAAAGAACCAAAATACAGGAGGAACTCATGTTTATTGCAGCCCTGCAGGCAGGGCAGTTTTATCCGATTACCACTTCCATGCCTCCATCACAGCATCCCTGAGGGGGGTCTCATGGCACTCCAGTTGATAAGCACTGGTTTATGCTTACTCAAGTAAGTGTTATGATAGCTTGCACATTTTATTAATTTGAGTAAATCTATTGAAATTAAGATAACTTCTCACCTGACTTAGATGAGTAGCAGGGGTCCTGGAAAATGAAACCTAAACATGAGGCATTACAGTTCACCTTGGCTACATGCATATACAACAGTGTCTGTTTTATCTGGCAAATACATGCACATGTGCATACTTTTCAGCTGAAGTTTTGTAAGGGGTTGAATAAGTTCATATAAAACAAGCAGCAACTATTATTTCCTAAAATTACCACATACAGTGGGTAAGTTTGCATTCCTACAATAATTGGAGGTGAAACATACTGATTATGAGACCTGAAGTTGTGCTAAGTAGGGGTGGGCAAAATGTGGGCCACAGGCCAGATAAGGCCCACCAGACTATTCTATCTGGCCTGCTAGGGCCCTAAAAAAATTAGAAAATTAATTCCCCTGGCTGCCTGTCATGTGGCCCTTGATATCTTGCCAAAACTCAGTAAGTGGTCCTCTGCCAAAATAATTGCTTGCCCCTGTAGCTAATGTGTTTTTAAGGTAACATGACTGGAATTGAACTAAGTGATCCATTTCAATGTAGTACAGCTCCAAGTTTGGGGAATTTTTTCAGCCATAACCCCTGAGCCCCATTATCACCCCAACACACTATGGCTAGGTACAGGCTTTCAAAAACCTGAGGTAGAATCAAATGAAGTTATGTGATTTTCTGTAAGCAGCATAGTTTAGATTGGTAGTAGAGACTAGCTACTGATGAATGCTGATATATCAGAATATAGTACTGTGTTCTATAGCAAAAGGACAGATTGTTGCAAGTATTATGCACATTCAGTTTGCTGATTAACCACTGTCAAATATATTCAGTTATCTGACCATCTGTCAGAAGATGCTTAGGAGCTTAATTATTAGGTAATTGTTTCATAATTATTCAGAAAAATGGCTAATGTAAATTTTCTCATTTAATATTATTATCATTTATTGAAGAAGTTTATAGTCTTCTGGCTTCTTGCCTAATTGTTTTCAGCCAACATCTGCCAAACATGAAAGGTAAGAACAAAAAAAAAATCTTTGTATAAACCATTTCTTTTGTCAGTATTCTGTAAACTCAGCAAATGTCCAGTAGCAATCAATATCCAGGAAGCAAAAGACACAAAACATACCGGCTGCTCTCTTCCAGCTGTTGATGCAGAGAATCAGCCTAGGGAGATCTTTAGAACACTTATTTGGACAGAGTTCTGCCAGCTGGTGTTTACTAACTCTAGGTCCAATCCTGCATGTAGTTCTGTGTGTAGTCCTAATGAAGCTGATAGAAAGTAATTCCAGTGGAGTTTATGGAACTATTCATAATAGCTGACCGACCAGAATTTGGCCGTCTGTAAAGCCCTTGGTGGATACTTCTAAATCTAGAATGGCCAAACAGAAGAAAACAAATGAGCACTACCTCTATTATCACTCCATTCCCCCCCATCTCTCTTTCATGTTAACTCAGTTACATCCTGTATTTTTGTAGCCTTCTTGTTTAAGAGGCAAGATTTTTTTTCTTAAATCTTTCAGTTTTTGTCCAAGCATTTGCTTTAAAATTAGAACTATTTTTTACTTCTTTATAAAGCTCTTAATTTCTTCTAAGAAACCTGGACTGAAGGAAAAGAACAGTAAAGCAGAAGCAAATTGTTGTAGAAGGGTATAAAACAGAAACTGGCAACTATTACTTGTCTAAACTATTCATTTGACGTTTTTAAAGCAGTGTCCAGCATATATCTCAAAAAAGCATTCGCTTCAACATAGACAAAATGTGAATGTTTAAGAAACTGGCAAATACATTTAGAAAACACTTCTAAGATGTTTATTAAACACTTGTGTTTAATACTAAAAGGTAGGTGAGTATGTATTATGTGAGAATGTCTACATGTGAAATTATTGCACCTGAATTTTCTGGGCAGAAAATTCAGGTGCATTTTACTGCCTGGGCACATTTCTAAACATGCATCTGCATTGGGAAGAAATTTGCTCCCAATGGAAGCAGATCAGTCCAGAGCTACCCTGTTCTGCTCCCCTGCAACAACCAAGGGGAGCTCCAGGCTCTCCCAGGTGCCAGCCCCAGGCTGACAGGAGGCACTGGGGGCAGCCATGGGATAGCAGAGGGCATGGGGAGAGGTGAGGCCTGGGCACCTACCCCCCTGAGCAGCTCTAAGTCACATAGAGCTCAGAGCTCCCAGGAACAGGGGCTAACCTGTGGCTCCCTGCTTGCTGCACTAACCAGGAGCAATTTGTTCCTAATCAGTGTGTACAGGTGTGCTGCAGTACATTAGTTTAATGCACCATTTTCTACTACCTGTATTTACAGATTACACTAGTCTAATGCTCAGCAAAGCATCTTATGTAGATGTCTCCTGTACACCTGAATGCTGGATACATTTTCACTGTTTGTGTGACTTCTGGCAGAAAGTCAAAAACAGTACATCGAGAATGTAGGGAAAAATGCTTAAAAAAAATCTTCTGGCAGGAAAACAAAAGATAACACAGATTGCCATGAGGAACATGAAGTGTGTATGTAGGGTTGATGTTTGAGTGGCAAAGGGTTAATTCATGTGGTAGTCATAAATAAGAGTGTCTTGAGGTTCAGCTTTAGGGTAAAAAGAAATATGAAAATGAGAAATTGGGAGACTTGTCCAAAACAGTTAAGGAAAGAGGGCTGACACTTCTGCTGACTGGAAGTATGTGGGGAAGAGAATTTGATGTATATTGAAAGAGACACTGGAACACGTGCTCTGGCCAGTAAGAAAACATAAATCAGTTTTGTTGTACAGTGATGGGAGAAGACAGAAGAAGAAATAAGGACATTGCTAATCTGTTTGGGGTTTTTTTAGTTCTTTTTATGAAAATAGTATATTCCTAAATCAAAGTCACAAAGCACCATCATCAGTACCTTGTCTGATCTCCCCTGTAGTATAGACCATAATGGAAAGGCTATATCACCTTGCTACCTCACCAAGTAGTACCTCACAGCAAGGCACACAGTGCTCCATATCTCCTACTTTATAAAATTAAAGTGTATCCAAAGTTACAGTATGGTGGTTATGTGTCAATAGCTATCTGAACATACAGTTGTTGATTCCCTGGGATTCATTTAGAGAAATAGATGATGCATCATGGCAGTGTCTCCTGGCATGGTACTGAGGTGAAAATATCTGGCACCTAAGTGCACATAGAATTTCATCCAGTATTTCCAGCATCATTCCTTTCATCTTATTTAGTTTTAGTATCTATTTTGGAAAAGCATCAAATCCTCATTTAATGATTTCAAATGGCAGAATATAATATATCTCTGGTTAAATTATTCTAATAGCTATTGATCTTCACTGTTAAATGTTTAGACCTTATTTCTAGCATAATTTTGTCAAGAGTAAATTCCCATACATTGGGAATTTCAATTCTTTTGTCTGCTAAATTAAAAAGATGTCCACTATTGAGATTGATGATGAAAAGGTTAGAAGCTTGATCTCTATTTTTCTATACCATCAAACATTTGACTATGAAAGTAGGTCTGGGTCTGAATGTTCATTTTCTGGGTTTTGGAGGGGAAATTCCATATTGTAAGAGATCTGAAAGGCTTCCCCCACCTTCTTCCCATTCTTTTGATGTTTTGATGATTTTTAACACCTTTAGAGCTGTAGCCCTCAAAACAGGACAGTGTTCCATTTATGGCTTCACTACTGAATGGTAATCTACCACTCTTTTCTCAGTCAATATTTCCTTGCTGTGACATCTAAGGGCTAGAATAACTTTGAGTGACCATGATAAGACTTCCTGGTCTGTTGGTTACCCACTATGGCCTCCAAATCCTTTATGTAAATTTACAATATGTACTCTTTCTTCTTCTTTGCACTCTGTGATCCTTTTTCTGTTCTTATCCCACTACCAGAAACACAAAGCCACAATCCGTCTCACATTATTTTTTCTTCTCCATCAACATAATTCTTAAACACAAGTCAGATAAACAATATCAGAGATCATTTCCTAACTTTCCTGCAGAAGAGAAGTCTTTCAGGTAGGGATTATATCTTAAAAGGAGGATTTGAAAGACTCCAGCACATTGTAGTTTGCTCCCCTACAGAATATACTAGTATCAATGGAAGCATTTAGAGAGAAATCCTGGAAACTAAACTTAGATTAGAAGCATATCCAATTGTAGTAGAATAGCTTCAAAAAAGTCATTCTGCACAGATACTAGTTCTATCCAGTATCTCTGAGGTTGGAAATGTTTAGTCAATATTTTATTTCACATTTTTATATACCTGTGTATTTCCTGGTTCCAGTTCAGGCTGAGAGGCAAAACTACTACCAGCAAGCTCTTATAATATTGTACCTCAAGAAAACTGTGAGATGAACTGACGGGGGGGAATCATTTTATTGCTTACTTAATTGCAAGAAAAAAGTTATAAATTCATTTTTTTAAATGGGATTAAATGTTTTTGAAAAAAATTCCACATCAGAAAAACCAAAATTAAAATGTATCAGAAATCTTCAAGCTATATACTTAAGAAGCCAGGCAACTGACCTACACATAAAGCAGGGTACAAAAGCTCCAGGGATACTTGGAAGTCTAGATCCCACTAATTCCATGACTTCCATTAAAAATTACATGCCATCATATAACATACTCCAGTAGAAAACCACTCCAATCTATTATCTCTAGTGCTGATGTGATACCA
The DNA here is from genome assembly GCF_052110815.1 of Crocodylus siamensis. Lineage (NCBI taxonomy): Eukaryota > Metazoa > Chordata > Crocodylia > Crocodylidae > Crocodylus > Crocodylus siamensis. The sequence goes on from NC_143399.1 coordinate 108,686,249, forward strand.
CTTAAGTATAAATTGAGAACCCAAGAGAGACTTAATTTTAACAAAACAATTTTCATTCAATATATCACCATGGGAGCTGATATAGCTTAGATCAGACTTCAATAATGAATATGCTCAGACATCATTAATTTTTATGCCTACATTGTTATTATGTTTTCTTGAACATCTTAGGAGCATGAAGCTCCATTTAGCTTGGGCAAGTCCTTAAAATAGTTTTTTTCTGCTGATCTGATACAATGAATCATTTCATTCTTTATCAGTTCTGTCCACCATTTACTGGTAGGGTGATTAAACCCTGCTTAAGTTCTGCTGCAAATGGCAGAACAAAGCAATGAGAGGAGTCTTATCTCTTCTGGAAACATAAATGTGTTTGTTTAGCATTGACATCTCAGCTGATTTATTATTTTAAAGTTTAAAAGTTTAAATGCTTATTCCAAGGCAGCTATGCAATACAAACAGATTTCTGTAATTAACTGTATGTCTAAAAAGTACCCCCACCCCAAAAAAACCCAAACAACTAAAAGTGTCTTCACCATGTTTCCAAGTTCAGTACATGCAGATGAAAGGGGCTGGGTTTCTTTATCATCAGCCACAAGATCATCAGAAAAGCAGTGCAGGCATACCGAAAAATAGCAATCTGTATTTGGGGGTTAGTGATTTCTCTCTACTGCCTCACAAGTCATCAGAGTTCTGCCATTTTTGGCACAAATGTGACTAAGTATATACAAGGATACGCCACATTGGCGAACGCAATCATTTTGCAAATCTAACCACTGTACTCTGGCTGCCCCCTAAATATGCCATCTTTCATGATTTTATTTGTAATGATCAGCAGCTTCAAACAGCAACCTTCATTGTAAAGAAAAAGAACAACAACAACAAAAAGGTGATGGTGGTGGTGGTGGCAGCAGCAGCAGCATGTGCTTGGGGAGGAATACTTTCTTTACAATATGAAATTTTCCTTCTAAAACTTAAAAAATGGCAATGCAGCCCTAGACCTCTGACAGGCCCTCGATAGAAAAAAAACCCATGAAGGTATAAGATTTCTGAGAGTTCATGTTTCACAGACCTGCAAGGCTAAAAACAGGTACTTTATACCATGGAGATGTATAATGTGAGTGAGATTGGAGAGAAAAGGTCAAGTTCCATGATGGACCTTGTTCTATGTGATGCTTAGCGTTCACAAACACAAGCTGTAGCCAGGCTGCCAGTAAATGGACCGAAACCTCCAAGCACAAAAACTCTGGCTTCTGTAAATAATTAGACAATCTTTTTCCTACAATCTTTTGCTATATCATGTATTAGTAATCTGGAAGAAGAAATGCCCATTTTCCCAAGAAATAACATATACAAACCACCCACTCCTTTTTCTGGAAAGTCGTGAGAAACCCAGCCTGGGTTAACTTAGGTCAGTTGCCAACCATTTTCTCAGCTTGGCCCCAATGATGAACCCATTTCCTCAGCATAGCCCATCACTCCCAACCCACAGCTCCCCATCCCTGCTAGTGCCTCTCACTCCTGACCCACAGCCTTCAGACCTTGCCAATGTCCCCTACTCCCAACCCACAGCCCTCCACCCCTTAGAAGATAAAAGCTGCATTTTCTCACAGTGAATAAAAAACTCAGATCATTGTAGACCTCATTGTGACCTCATTTTTTATTGTTGTGAGCCCAAATGTGGTCGTGACCACAAGGTTGGGAACTGCTGACTTAGGTAGTCAGCTTCATGGGAGGTGGAGATACAAAATACAGTCCACATATATTTGAATAGATTCACAGACATTTCCAAATAATTTCCCTTCACAGTATGTTACTTTTGCTTGCAATATGATTATACAGGAAGAGTCTTAACTGTTATTGAAAAATTAAGTAGTAATAACAGCTACACATATATTCCATTTGAATTTGATCAGCAGGTTTCCTGTTTTAATGCAGATCTCATTATCACAATTTTATCACAAGTGATACAGCCAACAACTCTATGTAAAGCTGTATCCTAAATTTATTTAGAAACTGAAGTTGCTGTAGAATGCTGAAGTCAACTTGCTAAACTTGGGCATCTAACTATAAGCTTTGTACAGGACACAACTCCCAGTATGTTTTGAAGTGAATTTAAGATTGCATTTTTTATCTTTGTAAATGCCAAGACATCTGGTTGCATACAAAACAGTCTTGCTTTCTCCACTATCATACTGCTAGAGTTGAGAATAAGAGATTGCTGAGGTGAAGCTAGTATTTTACAAGAGGAGATCTCTCTGTTCAATAATGCACTCTTCCACTTAATTCAAAATAGCCCAAATTTGTTGAAAGCTAATTTTTTTCTTTGTTACTTTGGGGAAAATGTGTTGCTTAGGCTAAAAGGGAAGGTCTATTTTGTTCCTGTGAGGCTGAGTCACCCTTTGTGTTATCTGTACTAGAATTGCACATAATGGTCCCATTTAGGAAAGTAACCACATAGTCCCTAGTTCAAAGCACCAGAGTAGACGAGATAAAGCTGAGAGATTTATGCCACCATTTTAGAGAGGAGGAACTGAACTACAGATGGCTGAAAGTTCAAATCCTGCAAAACACTTGAACACATGCTTATATATAATTTGTTAAAATTATAGCGTAACTAATTGAAAGACGTTTACACTTGAAATGTAGCAGATCTAGGAACTGAATTCAGATGTACCCTAATTGACTTGCCTTTTTTACAAAACCATCCTATCCTTTTTACACATCAGTCTGTCTATAGATTTGTTAGGGGTCAGCAGCCTATGGCCCATGGCTGGATCCAGGCCACAGAGCCCTTTGATTCAGCTTGTGGACATGGGGCTTCAGTAGCATTGTGCAGTGGAGATAGGGACGGGAGCTCAGTAGAAGTCACTTTCTCTGTACCAGGACAGGGAAAAGTGGTAGAAGTGGGTGGGGAAGGCACAACAGCAGGAATACGAAAAAGTGGCAGCAGTGGACACCATCACGCCAGTGCAGAGAAAAGCAGCAGCATCAGGTGTTTTCCTCGTGCTGGTAGCAAGGAAAAGTGGCAGCAAAGGCTGGGTTTTAATGACAGTCCTGTCACCCACCTGCTAGCCCACCCTTGCCCAAATTGGGTCATTTGGGTCTGCAGCCTTAACATGCTGTTGATCACTGGTTTAATAAGTGTTAAAATGTACCTGGAGTTTTTCTGACGGGATTTTTAGGTGTATCATCATCCTACATAAATATATAGAATGTACTAAATACAGACACCATTGCCTGTTTGTTAAAACCTGCACCGCTCTCTCATTGCTATGCCGAAACTCAGTCTGACAAAGACACCCCATGCCAATGCCATCAGGAACAGTCTCTGGTCATATTTATATAACCGCATTTCTACAAAGACCTTTTAAGACAAGCAGCTTTCATTTTTTGTGAGTCACACTGAAAACAATGCATCAGCTCCCCCAGCTGGCCATTCGGCAGAAATTACTCGCACTGTTATCAAAGCTTATCCTACCAACATTAACAATGATGTTCCACACAGACATAGCATTTTAAATAAAACAAAGCTACATTAGGTTAGTAACATACAACATTTCTCTCAAGCTTATATTTTATTAAAGAATTCCGCAATGTTCATTGTCTATCATGAAGAAATACGAACTGTGCCAGCAAATGTGATTTAAGGATTTGCTCTACAAAATGCTGCACATTTATAAGCATTTTAAACATTTTGTTCATAGTTCACATTTCATGAACATATATGCAAGTGTATGCTTGCTAAATAATCAGTTATGACAGATTAATGTTTTTTCTTTAGAGAGTTTTGTTAAAACAGCAGAAAATCTTTATTCATGTATGCATTGTTTCAGCATAAGATAACTGTCATGCTAATTACTTTGCACAGTGGCTTGTGACGATTTAATCGTTTTTTTCATAGTGATGTTAATAGAAGACATATGGATGACTCTGTATTGTAACTCTTTGATCCTTTAACAATACTGGACATAAATAGAAAAGGGTTTGACATTGTTATCTGCAGGACAGTATTCTCTCAGCTCTTCCATATCTTTTGTAATAAGGCACATCCAAAACCACCTGTAGGGCAAATCATAATAGATCCAGTGACACAAATTGTGATGGTCAAGGCGCTCTCATTTAGCTTAATGGAAAACTGCAGGACCTTAGCAGCCCATAGGCATGGCACTGTATAATCTCTTGTACAAGGTCAGACCAAACATTTCAAATAGACTGAAGATTCAGCTGCTCTGAAATTTCTGAATCCTCTATAATCATTTAGCCAGTTGTTTATTCCTTGTCACCAGACAGGTAAGTGATTGTGATTATTCTGCAGGGCCAGGCAGTGTCCACTTAATCAGCTTATTACAAAAATGCTTTTACTATTACATTTTATATTTATTAGTATATCTTTATGATCCTATTCACATAGAAGCTTCAGAAGCTAGGGAGGCAGGGGGTGGGGAGAGTGACAGAGGTAGTTAGCTGACTTTTCTGCTGATAAAGTAAAAGTAAAGGGAAAATTGAACTTTTCTCTCTTTTTTTCCTAAACCATTTTTACTTTACATTGCTGAACTCCTCTGATGTCTTCTTGCTGGTAATACTATTTCAAAACCACTCTGAATGTAGGAAGGTCCTTGTATTCCCCTCCATCAGCCAAAAGCAATGAAGCATTACAATTCGCTGCCTATTCTATTAATAGACTTGCAGCCGAAGCACAAGAAACTCAAGGACTTTTTCCTTCTTACATATTTTACAACAGTATCACTAAGCAACAAAACCCAAATCAAAGTGCATAAAAGCATTAGTGTCTTTTCTGATGAAGTAGTACATTTTTATGGGCTACAATTGTATTAAAATATATTTCCTAATTCACCCTTATAAACTCAAAGGGTTACAAGCTTTCATACATGCAGAATGAATCCTAGAGCACACTAAATATCCCATGCAATGTGCAGCAACAGGAAATTGAATCTGAAGAATATGTATACTTTATCAGGAGTATTACACTTATACAGTTAACATGCCCAGAGTTAAGATGGTGAAATTGAAGCCTATCACAAATGGGAGGAGTCCATTTTAAAGATACATATATGGTCTCTGAAATTATTCAAGTAAGATAAGTAAAGTTCTGAGAGAAGCACAGAAATCAGACCTTCCAGAAATCCTCCATACTTACATTTTAATAAACTTATTCTCACTTTGATACACTACTACTAGATCTGCTTCTGGCAGAAGCAGCAGCACTCTAGTAACACTTAAGAGCTTTAGTTATGATCCTAATCTAGTGGAGATTCTGTAAATAACAAGTGGTACTTTCAATACTCCTCCTTTTTCCACTACTGAGGTCAATACCTAAAGCCTCCACAGAAAGCAATTAAGCAGAACAACTTTGTGTCAGGAAGCATTCATTAATTTAATTTAATTAAGTCCTGGAGGGTTTTCATGGACAATATGAGGATAGTTCTGGAGGTGGTACCAAGACTGAGATGAACTGTGGCTGCTGATAGGACTTATGACTTTACAGTAGGGTTGGCAACCCTTGAATGCTGTAGTTTTGGCTGGGCATATTTACATAAGATGCTACATTGCGGCAGCCATGAGGTATGGTGACATAGAGCATCACTACTGTAATGTAATGTCAGCGGGCACTAACCATGATGCCACTGCTACTGTGTAACAGCAATGAGGTCATAGCTCATTGCTACGTGTAATAGGATAGAAAATGACCCATACACGGCTGACACAGTGCAGGACCAATGAGTTCTGTATATCAGGGGAACATGTAGATGCTCCCACTGACTCACTCTAGGGCAGAGTTTGGCTGGCAGGTGGAAGGACAGGCACTAGGATTGAACCACCACTCTTGCTTTTTCCTTCTGCTGACTTTCTCTTCACCAGGGATTGCTGCCCCTGGTCTAGTGTGTGTAACTGCTTATCATCAGGTCTAGGCCACCTTGATGAATCATAACTTTTACAAACTTTAGCAGATGTGCAGTGAGGAAATTCATAAAATCATAGAGAAGTAGGGCTGGAAGGGACCTATATAGGTCATCTAGTCCAACCCCTTCCTGAGGCAGGATCATCCCCTTCCAAGCCATCCTATACACATTCATTGTCTAACCTCTTAATGTAACTATAGTCATCCCTGACACAACACCAAAACATAACATCCAAACCTGCCACAGGTGAAGCAGGGGATCCATGATGGTCAACTTCTAGCTTCTGTAAAAGTTGTAATATACACTCAAAAGATCTCAGGAAGAAAGCCAACCCCCCTTCCCCACCCTCCCCCGCCCATCCTGCATCCCCTCAGAGCACCACCAGAGAAAGGCAAAATTTGAGTACATGGGATGATGGGGATTCCCGTGGATATTGGGGGAGACCAGTGTTCCCTCTAAAGTGTGCAGCATGTGCAACCACACAGGTGCACCTAGCAGCATGGCATGAGTGTGCCTGCATGGCAATGCACATTGCACAGCTTAGAGGGAACACTGGGGGGGAGCACCATTGTGCTTGTCTCACTTTCCTTTCTGTCCTCCAGCTACAATACATAGTTTGGCACTGTGATACCCAGCATAGGGCTTCCCCTGCTCCTGCAAAGGACCAAAGTGGGGAAGAAGAGAAATGAGACCATCATCAGAATCCCACCGCTGGGAGTACTGAAGCAGTAGGGAAGGAAGGTCTGCACTGCTCCTTCCTGGCTGCATACCAAGCAGTTTACTGCTACCCTGGGGGTGGGAGGTGAGGAGTGAATGGGACAAGTGGAATAGTGCTACCTTTCCCTCAGGTACACCCTTTGGTATGGTGTTGGGCAGGTGCAGTGCAGGGCTTTCCACATTATTACAAAGGCTCCTCAGGCAAGGGCAGGGGAGCACCATCAGGATCCCTCCTACCACAAGTCTTCACCCTGGCTAGAGAAGCCTTATGTTACCCATCCCAGGCCACATAAGCTGGGCAGCACAAAACTGCACTAATCAGTGTATCTGGAGGGAAGGGCAGCACAATTCTGCTTGCCCCACTCACCCCCAAATACACTCCTTGGTGCAGTGCTACACTATATAGCTCCTGTGTGCAGACAGTCAGTACCCAGAACAAGTGCCCCTCACTGGACCCTAATTATGCTCCTGAACTTTACTGAACCATGGGTGCATCTACATGTGCTAATTTAAGGCACTTTAGCCCAATTTAAGGCACATGAAGGGCACACATCTACATGTGCGTGTCTTTAATGCACCTTAAAAATGACAATTTTAGGCTATTCTTAAAAGTAGGTATCACATTTAGGCATGAATAGTTAAAGCACATTAAAACACATTATGCATGGACTGACTTGAAACTAACTTTATCCCCATGTCAATCTGTACATGGTGTTAATGTGCTTTAATGAGTACATGTGTAGATGTGAGCCTAAATCACTAGCCAATGCACATTACATTTAGATATGCCTAAATGCACTTGTAGATATGCCCTATTAGGAACTTTCCCTGCCATAAACTTCACAGTCATTTCTGCTTCTTCCTTAAACTCAATCCACAGATGGATAAAACAACGTAAATTTATGTGCTTCCAAGTGTATACTTTGTTGAAGCTTACTCCTTTAGTGTGACGCATGGATGTATATGCAATTTTTACTGCTCACTCAGGTTTTGTAGCTGATGGAAGGCTATGATATTGTTTAAAAGATTTCAGATGTTTTTTCCTGAGCTATTTTACCCCTCCAGAGTGAGAGATCACTGATGTAACAATGTGGCAAAAAAAATCAAGAACCTTAAAGTCTTTGAGATAAGGAAAGAAGGTTGTGTCAAACTCTACTGAAATCTTATTTATTATTCTGAAGATTTCAACCAGGTTCTTTAAATTGTGCGTAGCTTGACAAACAAGGAGTATTTTTTTTCCCTTTGTAACCTAAAAACCAAGTACGGTGAAAACATGAAAACAAAATCCTGCCATCTTAACAGCTTTTGGGATGAACTTAATTGCCATCTTAATCAAGATCATATTTCTATTGATTTCTACTGCCAATATGAAGCCCTGCTGTTGTAGTTTCAATCAGAAATGAAAAGGAATTATGATAGTTCATTCACGTATGTGGACAGCTTATTCTCATGATCCCTAGCAGATATAAGGGAAGAATGTCTCTCTGGAGAAAGAGGGATGAGATGAGCAGTCCTCAGACAGAAAACATAGGAACACTTAAATCTGAGAAGAATCTTTGAATTTTAATTTGTAGCATTTAATGTCTAA